>NC_083471.1:5768432-5850932 GCF_030014155.1 Tachysurus vachellii | reverse complement strand
CCTGGTTTTAACCCTTTTTACTGAAATCGAATTTTTTAATCGGTCTAAACTAATTATTTTCTTGCCTGATTGTGAGTCTGATCTAAACTGAGTCTGGTTTCTGTTGGCTTTCAGTGTCAGACATGTGTTTTTAAATTTACTGAATTTTAGTTGGTGAAGATACAAATTTTAGATGCACATGAACAAGCACTTGGGGCATCTCAGAGAACAGAAATGGGTTTAATATCAACATTTACTTAAAAAAAATACCATATATGTTTTTTGGAACTTGATGAATATATTGCCCCAGTAAGCTGAAGAAAACAGAAATACTTATGAAACACTACAAATTCCTAAAGCACTGAGTGTCTACTTTCATATGAGCTTCATACAAAGCTTTATAAAAATGATCAAAATGGACACAACAGGAGGAAATTCCGTTCTTTTGGTCTCTGGGAAAACCTCCTGCCATTTGAGCCTCTTCACTATAGTAGAAGTCTGCACAGAGCATGCAAAATCGTCATGGACTCCTTCTATCCTAGTCACAAACTGTTCAACCTTCATCCATCCAGGAAGATTTACAGGACCATCTGCACCAGAACAAGCAGGTTCAGAGCCCGTTTTTTTCCCCACAACCATAAACCTACTGAACTCTACTCTGCTCCACCCTCAACATTCCGTTACATCTTTTTCAACTAATTATAACTGTTCATATAACAATACATTCATTACCCATACCCCATGTAGTTTACATCCATTTATGTATATTATCTGTTCATGCACTGTATGTTTCTTGGTTATTCTTGTGCATACTACAAGAAATTACAGATTTTATGCACCCAGATTCCACTCCGATATACTGTACACGCCAGAAAGAGCTCATTCCCAAAAAGGCTTAAGTATCATAAGGTAATACGTTCAGATCTCTAAATGAATAACCTCAATTAACTCTTAGTATGGAAGCGGCAACAAAAAACCAAAGGCTATACGTGACCATTTAAAGCAACCATTTGGGTGATAACACCTGTAACAATACCAAGCCAAGGTGTACGTGACCATAAATAACCTTTTAAAGACATCCAGCTAGACGACAGGATTTGTTCTGCGTTCTTCTTCACTCCGATGAACCCGGAGTACTTAATTTATTTTGTAACTACTACAATAAACTTCTTCTTCATTAAGATCTTCACCCTCATCGTTTTATTTTCTTACAACACAATGTGCACATTATTGAATTCAATTGAAGGTTAAGGGACAACTAGGCAGACCTGGGATTCAAACTCACGACCTTCTGGTTGGCAGTCCAACACCTTAACCACTAGGATATCACATCCTTTTGCTATATAGCGTTTCTATAACTTTTCTATAACTTATCTACACTTATTCCTTATTTTTTCTGCTACTTCAACTTCTGGCAAACAACAACATCATTTTCATTGCTATGTACCTGTACTATTTAATGACAATAAATAAAAAACTAAATGAAATTATAAATTCTCTCTCTCTCTCTCTCTCTCTCTCTCTCTCTCTCTCTCTCTCGCTCTCTCTCTCTTTCTATCGCCTTAAAAATGATCATTTAGGCTTATAGCTATGACTATAAAATAATAACCATACCAACAGTGATACTAAATTATACACCAGAGATACTAGGACCTCAGTTTGTAGTTATATTTCGTCACATGTAGCATTTTTCTTACTCCTCTACCTTGCAGTCATTTCCTGCAGAAAATCACAGCTTGTCTTGTTACCAAGAAATCAGAAAGTGCTGAAGGCTCTGTAAATAAAAGCACATTATTTTTGTCCATTGTGTCCCTCTTAAATAAACATGGAGCCGAGCAAAAGAATTAGCCGTTACTATAGAAACGATAACATTTTAAAAAGAGTGCTGTGTTAAAGGTGTTGAAAATGATTCAGCACCGTCAGACCAATTAGACCTGAGCTCTGAACAGTGCTGTGGACTATTTTTAATCCCTCATATGCTGGATTTTTTCCACTCGACCGAAAAACCTTCAAATTTGATACCAGCTTTAATGTAAACGAAGATGTCAGCTGGTCTGTTATAAGGTTTAGGTTTGCAGCTTAGTTAGGATCAAGTATATATATATATATATATATATATATATATATATATATATATATATATATATATATATATATATATATATATATATATATATATATATTATAATCCCTGTTTTTCAACAAAATGCTGTTTGTAATATTTCCACATAATCTCACAAACACGCTTGTTACCAGCAAGAAAGAGGTTGATGTACTGGTTTCCCCCCAGGTTGACAGAGCCCAGGCTGAACACGTAGTAACCCAGCGAGCCGATGAACCAGATCGCCCAACATGTGGCGCTGCGTCCAGCCATCTTCCAGCTGCCGAACATGTTCAGGATGCTCAGCTTCTTCTCCGGTTCCTCTAGCCTGATATCACCACTCGAGTGCCTGTCCTCAAGAAGTGCATTCCCACTTTGCTCTATCAGCTCCGACACCTACAGCACAGAGAGAACACGCAAATCTGGCTCAGTGAGAGAAATTGGAAACCTTTAAATAAATATAAAGTTACTGTCATTTTTTTTGAACATATGATATGTTGTAAATTTTTAGATTTTGAAAAAGATTTTAAAATTGTTTAAATTCAATTGAAATTCAATAAAATTGTTTAATACAAAAATAATTTAAAAAAATTTCAACAATTTTTCTGAAGATAATTTTACACTTTGGTATACAAGCCTGAAACCACACAGAAAATATGGGATTTATTTATTTATTTTATTTTATTTTATTTTATTTTATTTTATTTTATTTTATTTTATTTATTTAAACCTGAAAATCAGAACATTTTATAAGCTTCCAAAATATTTAAAACTTCAATTTAAAAAATTTAATTATAATACTTTTTAATATTTAATACCAAGATGTCCTATTGAAATCGAATCAAATCTGCTTTGTACAAAACATCAGATTTTCCTCATGCTTCATTTCCTCATCTTCTGTTGAAGCGTGCGATCAGACGGCACTCTGATGGATTTGAAGTAAAATGGATCATAGGTTTTGTGAAGTCCACGGCAGGACGTGGTGTTCGGGTTCAACTGACCCGGTTCGCATTTTTACTAAATATGTTTTGTGTTCGTTATAAATTATTATTATTATTATTATTATTATTATTATTATTATTATTATTATTATTATTGTCAGCTCTATTTCATGGCAGTGACGGCAGCAATCGCCTGTATTTTACAACTCAGTTAAAAATAATATGCATTTATTAAAAAATGTTTCCAGTTTTTCTTTCTAGATTTATGGTAAAAAGACTTTAGACTATGGTCTTTAGTATAGTCAGTTTTGTGTCACAAATTAAAACTTTATTACAAAAACAAACAACACTTTCATTGTAAAATTTGATCTATATTGTTTGTATTTTAGTTAAAAACGATGTGCCTTAGAGACTTTTTTAAAAAAATATATTTTAAATTTTATTTCTGTAGTGCTTTTAAAACCCTAAACTTCTAAAATCAGTTTGACTCAAAACATCACCAAAGGGCCCAAAGACTGAAAATAACACAAGGATTAAAGCAAAAAGGGGACGAACCAAATAAAAAAATGTAAATATGTCAAAGAAATTGTGGAATTAAATAAAAAAAAGAATTAAATTAGCCTGTGATAAATATTTATATTACATTTATGTCCCCGTAATAAATGTGATTTGTTAGATTTCTTTTGCTATATTTTTCTCATCTGAGAAAATGCAAATCCATAAATATGCCCCTTGGGTAAACTTGTAGATATTTAATATTTCAGATGACTAAAAAACCCATCTACAGACATGTGTTATCTGTTTGTAAAAGCTCAGTAACCAAAATAACAGCTGCCAGGTTCAGAGGACACTGAATTCTGCCATCGCTGTGGGGTAAAGTGAGAGCTTTGGCTCTACTCCGAGGCGGTTTGCTCACTGTAGTGTCTTTATTTTTAGACTCAAGTGACCCAGTGGATTAAGCAACAGCCTCATATTTATATTATTTGAATCGGTCCATAACGTTTGAACGTTTGAACACAACCTCACTACTAAAACTGGGAACGTGGGTTAATTTTACCAAAACTGATTCTTTGCATTTGTGAAATATTTGCCAATATTATGTCGGTTATGAGGGGGCACGGTGGCTTAGTGGTTAGCATGTTCGCCTCACACCTCCAGGGTCGGGGTTTGATTCCTGCCTCCGCCTTGTGTGTGTGGAGTTTGCATGTTCTCCCTGTGCCTCGGGGGTTTCCTCCGGGTACTCCGGTTTCCTCCCCCGGTCCAAAGACATGCATGGTAATTTGATTGGCATCTCTGGAAAATTGTCCGTAGTGTGTGATTGCGTGAGTGAATGAGTGTGTGTGTGCCCTGCGATGGGTTGGCACTCCCTCCAGGGTGTATCCTGCCTTGATGCCCAATGACGCCTGAGGCTCCCCGTGACCCGAGGTAGTTTGGATAAGCGGTAGAAGATGAATGAATGAATGAATGAATGAATGAATGAATGTTGGTTATGTTGAAATCATTTTAAACAGAAAAGTAAACTTGGTCAAATAAAAGTGTTTTTTTTGGACACATTGGCATCTCTTTAAAAAAAAATCATTGACAGCGATTAATCTAGTTACCAGATCTTATTCTACCCTGGAGAGACATGTTAGATGTGACGTAGCTTTGCCATGAGGGAGAGGAGTTTTGAGTGTTTATTTTGTCATACATCAATTATCAATAGCATTTTGTCAATATTTGTATATATTAAAAGGAGTTTTAGAGTTTTATGCTAAAAGTTAAAAGAACGTGAGCGTCCGATTATATAACTTACAGTATATGTTCATACTGCCATGAATACAAATAAGTTTAATATAACAATTAAAAAATTGCTTCATAGAATGATTCTTATTATAAATGTTCTTTATGCGGCTGTGCCAGTACCTTCACTCTGCGCTCCAGTCCATTCCAGCGTGCCATGGTATCCAAAAGCTCCTGGGTTTCCCGGTGCTGTCCTTTTGCCATCAGATAGAACGGTGTCTCGGGGAACTTCCAACAGTACAGGAGAAACGGAGAGGTGCTGAGGGTGAGGATGATCTGGTAGAGCCACCAGACTCGGATCAGGTAACCGACCAGCGCGACCACCATGACGCCAACCGCAAATGCTGCATGCACGTGCATGGACGTCCACGTCCTCACTTTGCTGCCTGTGAACTCGGTAACATACACGAAAACCACCACTAGATAGCCGCTCGAGACCTGCCGACACAGGGAGATATCAGAGGGGGAAGATAATAGTGCTTTTCTTCTTCTTTTCTTGCATGAATATTCACTCAGATTTACTCGTATACGCTTTCGCCGACATTTCATTTTCATTTGTTTTTTGTTTAACAGAGTTTATATGTTGGCGCACTAGTAAATTAAACTTATTTTACTTAGATTAATGCTCAAAGTCCAAATTGGCTCTTCTTCATACAGCATTTTTGCCAGAGAGGGAATCAAACTCTCTGCCATCATACCCAAGATATAACACTTTAAACATTATGTCTATAGGGTGCAAACAATGCATATGCTGTCTTGTTTTTCTCTATTATGAGTAGCATTGCTTTCTACATACATTTCTATCCAGGTACTTCATCCATAACATTGGACCATACCTGACTCTCTGAGTTATTAAAAATGTTCATGCTTGATATGTAAAGCCGACTATAAACCAGTTCAACACTTCCTCAGCAGATAGGGGTGAAGTCAATGGACTTTAAGGGTGTGTCTGTAAAAAATTTCTGTAAACATAAACAAGCTTTCCACCAGACGATCGACTTTATAAATGTTTTCTCAGACACAGGGTGATTCTTAGACAAGTGTTTGATTTGATTTGATTTGATTTGATTTCATATATAACTGGTTCTGTATGCTGTATTTCCCAATATATTTATGGAAATATATATATAAATATATTGGAAAGAAAATAATAAATTGACTTTTACACGGTGGTTGTTTAAATTCTTTGCTTTGAGAATCTTACCATGGCTAGCAGGAAGCGCGTCACCATGAAAGTGTAGTAGTTTCCTGTAAATGCCACAGTGACACCGAATGCAAACTGACACACACTGGTGGCCATCAGAATGGGACGTCTGCCAACCCTGAAGAAAGAAAACAGACTTTTATTATGTAATTTTCTGTTTTATATCCAGGAACCTGCTGCCAAAAATATGCTAAAAAAATACACAATTATTCATTTATTAGTAACAAATTAAGATGGACAGATGGACACAGTGGATCTGAAGTCTATCCTGGGAACATTAGCCATTGTATCACCTTGGTGCAAGCGGGTATACAGTTTAATAATAATTCTCTGAAACACCTCAGATATACAGTACTGGGGCATATTGGTCCCACTGGTACACACTGTGTGAAATACTAATATATTCACATCTTCACACAGTTCACATCCAATCCCAGGTCATTTTTTGTGGTGGTTGGGGTCAACCAGACATGTTTGTGATATCAAGCATACCTATCAGCGATGTCTCCAAACAGCAGTGCTCCGATCAGGACTCCCAGCATAAAGGTAGGCTGTGTAAGCTTAGCTAGCCATTCCTTCTCACACACCAGGTCCCATTCTGTCACAATGCTCTGTTCTACCTGGCTATGATCAAAGACATAGCTGCTGCATGACTCTACAGATTTGTTGCCAATAAACTCATACTGAAAATCCTGGGTGGAGCGACGCAGCATTTTGCGACAGGGTCCGAGTTCCCACTGTTCTCCGTTAACAGTCCGCACCACCACTGGCCCTTTTCCGGGGGTATAAAACGGCCAGATCTCCTCCAGGGAGCTTGCCGAGTGGTTTCCGTAAAGGACATCCGTGATATTCCAAGGAGTGTCGCATAGAAACTTAGGTGTTTCCACCAAGAAAACGGAGGCCAGGTAGTGAATCCCGCATGAAATGGCCTGGAAAACAGCGGCGAAGTAGAGGCAGGCCTGAAACCTAGTGAAGGAGGAAGTAGTGTCAGTATGTTTGACCTCACTGTGATTACTGTAAGCTTTACAATTTTATTTGAATAGAAAAAAATACTGCTTGTCCTTGTTAATTGACATGTACTCAAACACTCTATTCTGTATAACAATAAAAGGATTCGTTCAAGGGCCCAACAGGGGCAGCTTGGTGGTACTGGGGCTTGAACCCCTGACCTTCTGAATCGTATGCCAGAGCTTTAACCATTGAGCAAGTATATAAAAGGAAACAAACATAATTACGGACTATAAGTAACAACAAGTCTAACAATATAACAATATAGAACAGAGAGTATAGAGAGTTTCTTAGTTTTTGCTAAAAGTTTAAATAGAAACTTTTTTTTTTAAATTAACTCAATAAAATTCCATTATATTAAAAGTCAAGTTTAAGTCATTCATTTTAACAGAGTTCCTCACACACGACACATTCTGTCCATGAAGTAATTAGCAGAAAATGTCACCATGTTAGTTAGCTCAAAACCTAGACTCAAATATAGAGCATGCAGAGATTGACAGAGAAATGACAAGGTTAGAGAACGCTACAGATGTGGCTGCTGAGATTCCTGATACACCAATGGCAGTGACCTCAGAACAAGGTTCTCCAGCCCCACTAATTACTCAGCAGGATATGAAACACAGCACTCAAGGCTACATGGGGCAGCTATAAGAGAGATGTCTAATGCAGCATTTACACTGCAGGAGAAGCAGCTAAAATATGACTTTACCTCATGTGGTATACCTCATTCTGTATACAGCAGTATTTGGTGCTGATATTACGCTTTTATTCACTCACTCCTTTATTCACTCACTCACTTACTCCTTTATTTACTCACTCACTCATTCACTCCTTTATTCACTCACTTGCTCAATCACTTCTTTATTCGCTCACTCACTCCTTTATTCACTCACTCACTCCTTTATTCACTTACTCACTCACTCACTCACTCCTTTATTCACTCAGTCACTCCTTTATTCGCTGACACTCCTTTATTCACTGACTCACTCATTCACTCATTCATTCACTCACTCCTTTATTCACTCACCCACTCACTCATTTACACCTTCATCCACTATCTCACTCACTTACTCGCTTTCACTCACTCACTCACTCACTCACTCACTCACTCACTCACTCCTTTAATCACTCACTCACTCACTCACTCACTCCTTTAATCGCTCACTCACTCACTCCTTTAATCGCTCACTCACTCACTCCTTTATTCACTCACTCTCTCCTTTAATCACTCACTCACTCACTCATTCACTCCTTTATTCACTCACTCACTCACTCACTCACTTACTCACTTACTCCTTTATTCACTCACTCACTCATTCACTCCTTTATTCACTCACTTGCTCAATCACTTCTTTATTTGCTCACTCACTCCTTTATTCACTCACTCACTCCTTTATTCACTTACTCACTCACTCACTCACTCCTTTATTCACTCACTCACTCCTTTATTCGCTGACACTCCTTTATTCACTGACTCACTCACTTACTCGCTTTCACTCACTCACTCACTCACTCACTCACTCACTCACTCCTTTATTCACTCACTCACTCACGCCTTTAATCACTCACTCACTCACTCCTTTATTCACTCACTCACTCACACCTTTAATCACTCACTCACTCACACATTCACTCCTTTATTCACTCACTCACTCACTCACTTACTCCTTTATTCACTCACTCACTTATTCACTCCTTTATTCACTCACTTGCTCAATCACTTCTTTATTTACTCACTCACTCCTTTATTCACTCACTCACTCCTTTATTCACTGACACTCCTTTATTCACTGACTCACTCATTCACTCATTCATTCAGTCACTCCTTTATTCACTCACCCACTCACTCATTTACACCTTCATCCACTATCTCACTCACTTACTTGCTTTCACTCACTCACTCACTCACTCACTCACTCGCTTTTAAATGCCTGAAAAAAAATTCTAAGCATTTAGAATCAAACAATTACTAATAATTTGCAGATTGTACACAAATAAAAAAAAAAAACAACAACAATTAATTCAGGTTTCAATGGATAATTAAGAGTTCTCAGTTTGCAAAATTGGTTTTATTTTTCAAAACTGTTGCTGAATGGAAAACCCTTGAGGGTTTAAGATTATACAGTTCCACATGGATGCACTATAAAGCTATAAAACTGCAAATGTTTTTAGAAACCTGACCATCACAGTCATGAAAATCTCATTTGAGATTTTTGTCTCTCTTTTGCTATTATCGCAACCTCCAATCATCTGTTGGTGTTAATTCAGTTACAAGAGCATTAATAAGGTCAGGCATTAATGTCAGGATGGTAAGGATGGTGTTCTAGCACACTGAACATGATGAACCAGTTCAGGATGAACCTGAACTGGTTCATCATGTTCAGTGTGCTTGATTCAGTGTCAGATTCAGGGTTCTTTGAAGGACACTCACATTCTACCACTCTAAACTTAACACATCATGTTTTGCTGGAGCTCCGTACCTCTTAGATCCATTCACTCTCTCACTCTCACTCACTCACTCATTTTCAACCGCTTATCCGAACTATCTCGGGTCACGGGGAGCCTGTGCCTATCTCAGGTGTCATCGGGCATAAAGGCAGGATACACCCTGGACGGAGTGCCAACCCATCGTAGGGCACACACACACATTCTCATTCACTCACGCAATCACTCACTTACTCCTTTATTCACTCACTCACTCATTCACTCCTTTATTCACTCACTTGCTCAATCACTTCTTTATTTACTCACTCACTCCTTTATTCACTCACTCACTCCTTTATTCACTTACTCACTCACTCACTCACTCCTTTATTCACTCACTCAATCCTTTATTCGCTGACACTCCTTTATTCACTGACTCACTCATTCACTCATTCATTCAGTCACTCCTTTATTCACTCACCCACTCACTCATTTACACCTTCATCCACTATCTCACTCACTTACTTGCTTTCACTCACTCACTCACTCACTCACTCACTCACTCACTCGCTTTTAAATGCCTGAAAAAAAATTCTAAGCATTTAGAATCAAACAATTACTAATAATTTGCAGATTGTACACAAATAAAAAAAAAAAACAACAACAATTAATTCAGGTTTCAATGGATAATTAAGAGTTCTCAGTTTGCAAAATTGGTTTTATTTTTCAAAACTGTTGCTGAATGGAAAACCCTTGAGGGTTTAAGATTATACAGTTCCACATGGATGCACTATAAAGCTATATATATATAAAACTGCAAATGTTTTTAGAAACCTGACCATCACAGTCATGAAAATCTCATTTGAGATTTTTGTCTCTCTTTTGCTATTATCGCAACCTCCAATCATCTGTTGGTGTTAATTCAGTTACAAGAGCATTAATAAGGTCAGGCATTAATGTCAGGATGGTAAGGATGGTGTTCAAGCACACTGAACATGATGAACCAGTTCAGGATGAACCTGAACTGGTTCATCATGTTCAGTGTGCTTGATTCAGTGTCAGATTCAGGGTTCTTTGAAGGACACTCACATTCTACCACTCTAAACTTAACACATCATGTTTTGCTGGAGCTCCGTACCTCTTAGATCCATTCACTCTCTCACTCTCACTCACTCACTCATTTTCTACCGCTTATCCGAACTATCTCGGGTCACGGGGAGCCTGTGCCTATCTCAGGTGTCATCGGGCATAAAGGCAGGATACACCCTGGACGGAGTGCCAACCCATCGCAGGGCACACACACACATTCTCATTCACTCACGCAATCACACACTAAGGACAATTTTCCAGAGATGTCAATCAACCTACCGTGCATGTCTTTGGACCGGGGGAGGAAACCAGAGTACCCGGAGGAAACCCCCGAGGCACGGGGAGAACATGCAACATGCGGAGCTGGGAATCGAACCCCCAACCCTGGAGGTGTAAGGCGAACGTGCTAACCACTAAGCCACCCTGCCCCCCCCTCTTAGATCCAATGACATAAAATTGTAATATTACTACTATCATACAATGAAGTTCTGGATAATTTTTCTTTAGTGAAGAACCACATATGGGAGTAGTGATCAGATATCTACAAACCTTTGGACATATTTTGCACATCCTGGATGTAAACTTACCTACATGTTTGCTTTTATGTATACAATCTGATTTCTTTTTGGATTTAAAACGAGCATTTGAAACGCTCATGTCAAGTCTTTTATATTTTGACCTGAATATTTGAGTGAAAGGACTGTGCTTGAAATTGCACAATGTCATACACACACACTCCCTCTCTCTCTCTCACACACACACATATACACACATTGTACCTGTGTGTTTTTACAGACAGAAGTTACAAAACAGCAGAGAATATCTATTTGCTCAAACCCATGGCATGATAACTGTGTTTACACTATTAGCTGAACATATGATTCACTTTCTTTATTCCATTGTAATAGTGTATCTTGTTCATAACATGATATAATATAATATAATATAATATAATATAATATAATATAATATAATATAATATAATATAATATAATATAATATAATATAATATAATATAATATAATATAACATGACATAAAGTGCCTGTAGGCCTGTAACTAATTGCCCGGGGACAAAAAACAGCAAACAAACAAACAAACAACCAAGCAAAACACCAAGTGTACCTTTTAAAGTGGCCAAGCTCATCGAACAGGTGCTCCACACCGGTTTTCATGTTGAAGTCGTGTGAGGTATTTGGATCTCATTGCCAGTGCAGTAACTACTTGTAAATGTTGCCTACCAGACAGCCCAGCCCAGCTAAGAGGCGGAGGTTAGTGAAGGGAAATTTCCATTCTGATCACACAGTGAAATCAGAGAAGACACACAGTGTCACTTCACAGTGACACACCCGGGTAGAATTAATAATCATAAACTTCTATTAGATAATCTAAATCAGAATGATGTGATTAATGGAAAGCAGGGAATTTTCTCATACTTTTCTGACTTTATTTATTTTTTTACATTCAGTGAGTGGATGCAGCAGGTGGGAATGCTGAAGGTTTGAGGATCATCTGTGACCCCACATGGTGATGCTTGATTTTCAAAATTGGCTGCAAAAAACATATATATATACATCAAATCCCTTTATCATGATTTTATATAAATCAAATCATCATGATTAATCACAAGTATAATAACACTCAGCTTTCCCTTGATCAGATTACTAACTGATTGTATTAGCAGTCGTAGCTTTAAGGCTGGAATAATAAAATTCCTTTGATATGCATAGTAACATTCGCAAGACGTAAAGGTGGAATGACCAGACAAGACAAGACAAGACATTAAGGTGAAATGAATTCTGCCTGTAACTGAATTGCATTTCAACTAAATTGTAACTGAATTGCACTTCAACTAGCACTTCTTTCCTTATCTTTCGCATTTAAAAAAAAAAAAAAAAAAAAAAAAACAACCTTTGACACTTTTTCATTGTAACTTTGAACAAATGTTTTAAACTCATGGTATCTTAAGTATGTAACTTAGTGAGCCAGCATTAGTGTATTCAATGTTAGCACTTATGTACTTCGCTCTGGATAAGGGCGTCTGCCAAATGCTGTAAATGTAAATGTAAATTTAAAAAAACTCTAAAAGCTAATATGAGAGAGCGACTGGTTCTTGCTGAACATGCTGAATGAAGTGTGTCAGTGTGAGAGGGGTCACTGCCATGATATCTCCTTTCACTATGAGTTTGTCTCAGTAGTGAAGCTAAAAAAAATTCTCAAAAAAATTCTAAAAATGTAATAAAATAAATTTTAAAATAAAATAAAAATATGGGTAAATGATGACTATTTATTAACCTTACATATTTTAGTGCCCTTAATTAATTTTTGTAGATCTACAAATGATTATTTTTGGTGTAAAAGGAAATTTGGAGGAAAAAAAGTGGAGTGGAAAAAAGAGTGGTGATATTAAAGACTTACAATGCCATGGATTAACATATGTTGAGACACATTATGCTCTTTAACATGAACACACATTATTCACACGCTATAATTATAGAGCAGTAAACGTCCTCTAAAATAAATGTGTCTTGTATGCAAATACAGGGTTTATTCATCTTTAATAATAATAATAAGAAGAAGAAGAAGAAGAAGAAGAAGAAGAAGAAGAAGAAGAAGAAGAAGAAGGATTGTTAAAAGTAGATGAGGACTGTTTACCATGGACATTTTCAATCAGTATAAACAAATGATTTGTTTTCTCACTGTGAGTCTGATCTAAAGTGAGTCAGGACTCTCAGGGCTTTCAGATTGAGACGTGTGTTTTTCCTTACACAGTATCATAGTGGTTGGACCTGGGGCATTTCTGAGAACAGAAATGGGTTTGATGTCAACATTTACTTTAAAATAAAATACCATGTTTGTTTTTTGGAATTTTTTTTCATACTTAACAGTACAAATTCTTAAATGAGCTTCAGATTAACTACCAATATGGAGACATGATAAAGACGTTCAATGATGAACTTGGACACAACACAACAGGAGCAAATTTCTTTTTTTTTGGCCTCTTCCTTGGAAAAAAAGAGTTAAGTATCAGAAAGTGTTCAAAGCAACATAAGGATAATTCACAAAGTGTAATACATAGAGGTTTGGAATAAACAAATGGCAGTCAAGTGCAGCCTGAGGTAAGAAACTAATCGTCATGAAAAAGAAGCTGAAGCTTGGTCCCCACCCGACATAAAGACTCCAGCAGTCTCTGCTTCTGCTCATGGTAAATACTCATGTTCCAAGGCCCCTGTCCAAGTCCTAAACCATGGCATTCCTGATGACTTTAAAAAGAAACTGTGTGGCAACTTGAAACTCTAGAGACATTTTCTACAATACAACCACGCATACACAACCTTCATTACTGCATCCAGCTGCCAAGTTCCCACTCATCAAGGTTTCTTGATAGAGTTTATCAGAGTTCACTGTGTCTTTGTGTAAACATAGTAACAGAAAAAAAACTTTTGTTTTGCAGTGTGTGAACTAGATGTACTGTAACTGACACATCCTGAGAAAGATTAACACAGAAAGTGAAGTTTGTGACATACCGCAGCTACTGGAGCACAGTCAGTGTCTATACTGTATATCAAACTAGCTGCATTGGTGTCCAACAGGGGGCAGCATTGAGCCATGTATTAGAGTATTGACACAGGGTTCAAAAGTTCAACGCTTGTGTAACACGTCTGTAAACCGAAATGGTAGCTTTTTATTATTTATTATTCTTGGTATATTTATTATTATCCATAGCGAAAGCAAAATACCAGATGACAATTAAAATGAAAGGAACTTTACAGAAAAATAAACATTTTGTAATAAAATAATAATGTTTAGGAGATACACCGCATCTCATGGTAGCTTTTTCACGTCAGCACAGTGACTTCCTTATATGGTCATTGTGTCCTGTGCCTGCTAATCTGTTGCCATGACAACTAATTAACCTAACTATTAACTATTTCTTTTAAACGGTTCGTTAAGACACCCGGAGAGTGTGATTATAAAGTATATCCTTTATACAGATGTATACAGTCAAGTGGAATTGTGTAACAAGGAGTTCTGAGCAACTTATAAGCTAAAACCCGGGAGTAACAACATACTGAATGAGCCACGGCTGAGGGACACTTACAGTAGCACATACACATACAACAGGGAAACCTAACGACATAAGTAGAGAGCTGTGATTAATTAGCTGCCATGGCAACAGGCTGCCAGGCACAGGAAACAATAACCATATAAGGAAGGCCGGATTCTGGACTGAGGTGACAAGGCTAGTGCGACAATTGTAGAGTTACGTTGTATCTTCTAAACATTTATTATTATTATTATTATTATTATTATTATTATTATTATTATTATTATTATTATTATTATTATTAATAATAATAATAATAATAATAATAATATAATAATAAAAATATTATTAAGTGTGTAGAATGATCAGAAGATACAACGGATAATAATAATAATAATAATAATAATAATAATAATAATAATAATAATAATAATAATAATAATAATAATAATAAATTAATTAGTAAATAATTAAACATTAATTATTATTATTATTATAAGTGTGTAGAATGTTCAGGTAGTAAAAAAACTTTTATTATTATTATTATTATTATTTAGTTAATTTGTTTGCTGTTGTTTTTTTTCTTCAACCGGAACATAAAGAAAATGGGATGAAGAAATGGGAAGATAAAGCAGAAAATAGAAAGAAGCAAAATAGAAAAACCTCACCATGCTGTGAGTAGTGTATTTTTTAATTGGTTTAATTATTTTAAATTATTTATTGCCAGACATGAAGAGGTATTTGATTGAGTTCTCTGTTTATATCTGGTGATAAATTCTGGAGTTATCATTTTGGTTAAAATAAAAAAAAAAGATAAAGTTGTAAAAAAAAGACTTCCTTTAGGAACTAGATCCATGAGCAATGCCTCAGGATTAAAGAAATTCCTCAGAGTCTCATCTCTATTTATTGGGATAGATAGTGAATGCAAAAGCAACAAATATAGTGTATGTTGTGCTTTGACCTTAGGATCATTGCTCGGTTTGTACTTATTACAACACACTTTTGTGAAGTCTATCATTATAATAATACACATGAGGTTGTAGTGAGGTTCTAATGCTCAGAGTAAACAAGGAAGTTTACTTGTACTGATGACAAAACAAACAACTGAAATGACTTAACTATATTACTTCGGTATTAGAGAGAATAATAAGACTTTGAGTATGTATTCGAGAGATTTGAAATTTGAGCCCTTTTTGGATTTGGAAACTGGTCGAGTGGAGATCAAAGAAGGATGAAGGAAATTACTGCTGCCATCTGGTCTAAACCTTATTGTGCCAACACGGCAGAGGCGACAGATACAGAACACAGAACAGATGATTGCTGACGGAGAGGAGAAGAAGGGGAGGTACCAAAAGTTGAGAGGGAAAGAAGGAGTTCCTGGAGTTCTGAATGGAATCTACACACACACACAATCTCACTCCCACTAATATGACCGTAGATGTTTACACATGGTACACTTTGTAACCAGAGAGCTTTGCTGCTGTGCTTCGACCGGGACGAACAGAAAATGGGATGATGAAACAGAACGAAGATTAAACAGAGAAAAACAACAATTGAAACGCAATGCTCTAAGGAAGTGGAGAGATATGGAGAAGATAAAACGTGGCATGAGAAGAACCGAGGAATACTGAAGGGATGAACAGGTGTGTGCTCGCTCGTGTGTGTGTCCTCCTCTCCATCCTGTGCCTTGTTGCTCATTTGTATTTGGAGCTTCAGGGATTTCATGTGAAGAGCTGGAGAACACTTATCTCTACTAAAGAACCTCAAATGCACACCAGGACACAGGCAGTTTCTGAGGAAAGGAAAAGATTGAGCGACTCGATGTCTACGTGCTACCCGACTGCCAGACATTACAGAAAGGTGAGTGTGTGTTTGCTTTGTGTAGAAGAGCTTTCGGGCGTGAAAGCTACATGCTGAGTGTGCAGCTCCAGGGTTCAGTCCTAAACCCTTAAGAGTTTTAAAGAGTTTTGTATGTTCCTGTGTCTGCGTGGGTTTATTCCAGGTTCTCCCGTTTCCTCCCACCTTCTAAAAACAGCTGTGACTGAGTGAGTGTGCGTGTACATGGTGCTCTTTGATGGACGAGGGTTAATTCTACCTTTACACCCAGTTTTCCTGGGAACGTCTCCAGATCCAAGCATTTACTGAAAATGAAAAAAGCAATTCCACCGGAGCAACGCTCCTAAATCAAAGCACAGGATGATGACTGATGAGAAAATCTTAACAGACGTCATCATAAGTGCTGAATCCTGGAGGTGTTCTCAGTGTTCTACAGATTGGGTTAGTGTAATAGATGCTTGTAGCGGGATTCATAAACTGTTCACACTGGTAACCCATCCACCTAAGAACTTCATGTGAGATTCCTCAAATTCAATTTATGTTTCAAACCACATTCAGTTCCTTTGGATTTCATATCAATATATAAAAAGTCACAAATGCTTTACTTACACCTTTTGCTTAAATGTTAGCACTTTTTTTTGTTGTCTCATCAGCTTTCGGTTTTAGTATTTCCTCTTGGCTGGAGAAATTAAAATGAATTTTAATAGCGATGTTATTCAATTATTATTTTTTTTTTACATTACTAAAGTGCAGCCCCAAGTTGTTGCTCTTTTCCATTATTTTGTGTATCTGTGTGTCGTACAAACTGGTAAATTTAATCGCTGTCACAAAATGGAGGCCAGAAATAAAATCCAACTCACAATGCGATAATCTAAGCGCTCCCTCAGAGAAAGCGTCATCTGAGTGTAGAAACGTCTTCGATTAGAGGGTAGAAGCGATTATTGCATCGTATCATATTATTAGATATCATCTGCATATTATTTAAGAAAGTGATCTGAAGGTTGAATTGAGAAGGTTTTCTTAGTGTGTTTATTCATTTCGAAACTTAATCGTTTAGATTTTTTGAGATGAGAATGTAACTTTGATGTGAGGGTTTTTGATAAATGTCCCACACTCACACACACACATCATGCTCTGCTATCTCTCACACGAATGAACGTCACACATACTCTTGACTGAGCACAACGGTTATTTTGTCTTATCACTGAATATTCTATTGTCATTATTTTCTCTTTCCAGCTAGATTTTCACCAGACCAAATAAAAGCCCTTATTTTCTTCCGGCCTCTTATATAAGCAGCAACAAAAGGCCCATACAGAGCAGCATGCCATGTATCTGTTCTCTTTACATCGTTCATTTTTCACTGAACCCCATACAGCATTTTCTTTTATTATTATTATTTAACTTTCTTTTACGATTAACCTGCAAAATAATATAAAACATGATTCTTTAACTATGAAACCACTGATGTTCCTATCCTACTACTACTGGTTGCCATAGTGATACTGTCTTCACTTACGTTGCTAGTCGTTGCACTGAGTCACTTCATATTAGCATAAAGTTAAACTTTATTAAACTCAATGTTGCTGGTCACGCCAACATCTAGTGGCTGGAGCTCACCGGAAGTCAGAAGTCACTCCCTAATACCGCTTCACTTCCCCACATCTGTTTGTTCGGTTAGAGAAATATGGCTGAAATTGACAAGTGCCCAGCACAACCAAACAAAAAAGAAAATAAATCCAGAACAAACTTATTACAAGTCATTGATTAATAGTGAAACGGACAAAGCTGAAGACAGAATTTGAGAACTAGTGCACAGGTACACAGTTGTTTAGAATTACAAATAAATAAAGAATGCAAACAGCTAAACCATGTAGCTAACAATACTAACATTGAACTCGGCAGTGCTAATAGCACTACTAGCTACTAGCAGCTAGCACTGCTCAACTGGTTCCACCATCTCTCAGGGTAAGATGTAGGTATACAGCAAGACTATTTTCTGTTCTTGCACCGAGGTGGTGTAATGAACTTCCCCTAGATGTCCGTACAGCTGCGTCACTAGTTATCGTCAAACGACGGGTGAAGACCTATCTCTACCTGAATCACTTAAACTAGCACTTTTTTCCCTGTTTGTTTTATGTGTATATTTGAAAAATAAGTGCTTTAGGTAGATGGTATCCGAAGTCTGTAACCTAGTTAACCAGTGTTAATGTATTTATCGATACACACTTTTGTACGTAGCCTTAAATAAACTTGAATTTTTACTGCTAGCTCTACCCTGCTAAAGACCGCTGTTGGTTAAATTAATATACAAAATCTTATTAATATCTTATAAATTATCCTAACAATCTTTATAGTATTGATTTGAACTGCAATATGAACAGAATTAGATTCTAAGCAGAAGTACACACATTTACTGACATCTGAGAATTTGAACGTTGCTAGTAAATGACTTTAAGCATCTGGACCACACACACACACAAAAGCAGTGTGTAATGAGAGTGCATGCACATAGCTGACCTCCAGTATAAAATATGCCTACTATAAACAAGAAGAGCTAAACAAAACGGCTTAAATAATGCAGCATGAAGGAGATAAGAATGTACACAGGGGTTGGGCGAGTACTTTGCATTCTCCTGTTCCTCTGTTGTGTGTGACTTTGGCACAATCCCTTATCCAGAGTGACTTACATTTATCTCAGTTATACAGTTTAGCAATTGAGGCGTAAGGGCCTTGCTCGGGGGCCCTGGAGTGGTGGCCTGTGTGTGTGTGTGTGTGTGTATGAGTGTGTTTGTTTTGGGGGAAGAGGGTAGTATTAGTGTATGAGTTTGACACCTTGGAGATGCAGAACTTTAATGTTGAGTTCTATGAGTACTGATGCATTATTCAAAAGTATGTACACCCCTGACCGTCACATCCATATGTGGTTCTTCACCAAACTAGTGCCATAAAGTCATAATTATACAGGACGTCTTAATACACTGAAGTGTTACAAACACCCCTTCAATAGAGGCTTAAACCTGTTCCAATATGACAATGCAGCTGAGTTTCATGGTGACTTGGTTTGAAATAACTTGAGCGTTCTGCCTGTCCTCAACTCAGATTTAAACTTAGACAGAGTCTTGGTCTTGAGACCAGGGTCTTGGCTAGGGTAGACCCAAAATGAACACTAATCCAGACTGATGTGAGTTCTATGTAGATTAACACAACAGAGGTCCTTATAAGCAAAATCGTTTAGGACGTACATCAATAGAGATTGCATATCTTGCACAATTAAGCCCTGAATTAAAACCGATCGAACCTGTGAGTCCTGCAGGCCAAATCAGTTCCATATGTTCATGTGAGAATGACTCATGAATCACTTATACCATAAAGTGCTCCTAAACCTATGTCAGATTAGATTCTTTAATAAAACATCATCCTAATCCTGTATGTTAGTTCTGTGAGCTTTCCCTTTGAGCTGAGAGCGAGACACTGAGCGGATTTCATGCTTAGAAATATAAGAAATAATTCTCTTAATATTAACTGGTATTAAAGATTTGAGTGACTCTCATGGATAATAATACTGCAAAAAAATTGGGTTGGGGATTTGTGCCTGTTCTTGCTGTGATTCAGGGGTTTCCTCTGGTTACCTCTGACAGTCCAAAGACATGGTATAAGTCACTAGCATCTCTAAACTGTCTATTTTTTTTTTTTATACAACATATAGTTTCATGTTTTGCTCACTAAACAGTGCACAGTATCTCAGTTCACACTGTTCCATTGGCCATGTCTAAAGCCGTGCAAGATTTAATTTCTTTTCTTCCTGGCATGCAGCACAGGGATGACAGATATGGCACAAATGCAGCAGAGATCATTTTGTTCATCAGCTTAATGCTGTAATCGTGACTTTAGATAGCGAACAGCACGGGCAAGCATGGGCAAGGTGAAGAGGAGAAAAGGTGGGGATCTGTGTGTGATCTTTTAGCTCCGGGGGCTTTTAGCTCACACATACACAGGAAATTGCACAGACTGGCTTTAGATTTTGTATATCTGTTGCATGCACTGGTTGATGGGAAAACTTTCACGCTTTGGAATTTGCATGACTCAAAGCCATATATATGTTATATTTGTCACCTTAAAAATTTGTATTCTGCTATATGACCCATAAAAACATTTTATTCATAAACATAAGGACATTTCATGTGCATGCAAGCGAAGAAAAAAGGACGGTCCTTTATACAGTGTGGAGAACAATTATGAATGATTCAATCCACAGAAATAAAGTTTATCCAGCATCACAGTGGTGTTTTTTCCACTATGTAGCTCACTTGCTCTTAATACTTTTAATGCTCCTAATCCAACAAATGCTCCAAAACACATAAACACATCTCAAAATAAAGTCTCTAACAAGACTACAACAAGATCTACTTTTAAAAAAAAAACACAAATAACAACAACAACAACCCTGGTGTTGTTACAGTAGGTGAATTACCATATATTGAATGTTTTGATAACATAATTAAAGTTTTACCTTTTGTATTATTTTCTACAGTATATTAAAATAAAATATTCATAAAAAATTAAAAATGAAGCAAATATTTGTGCTAGACAAGATAACTGTGAATGTTTTGTCTATCTTCTGGTTAAAAATGCTAATTAGTCAGGGGCGGGTTACATTTACAACAAGCACAGTTTTCCCGAGAAGCTTAACTTTGTACATGTTAGCGGTTGAGGGTCAAGCGCCATGCTCAAGGGCCCAGGTATGGCAGAGAAGTGGAATTTGAGCTCACAACCTTCTGATCTCAAGCCCAACAACTTATGTGACTGTTTCATGCACATTTAAATAAATGGTGCTACACAAAACCAGGTTACTATTCACATAGATCTCTCTCTCTCTCCCTCTCTCTCTCTCTCTCTCTCTCTCTCTCTCACACACACACACACACATACACACACATACACACCACTCTCACAAAACACATTTGTATCACAGATTATTAGTGCAATCATTTAAAATATAGAGTAAGAGAAATTGTGTGTCAGGAGAGGTGTTAGAAAAATGACTGCATCAGAAAGGGGGGTCACAGTCAGTGTGTGCATCAATTCAGAATCTTATGATACAAATTACAAACATTCTTCTGCTCACATACTAGAATGAGCTCATTTCCAAGTTCCCAGGAATATAAATGGGACTTAAATAAACTGCTGGAAAGATGAATATTAAATGAAATTCTTCAGATATATCAGTTTGTGTGTGTGTATGTGCGTGTGTACAGTACGTGTGTGTGTGTGAGAGAGAGAATATATATATATATATATATATATATATATATATATATATATATATATATATATATATATATATATATATATATAATTTTATTTTTCTATTCCCTGTATTTCTGTCAAACAATCTGGATTTACATTAACCGAGCTGTTGTTGAGAAGGATACCAGTTAAACCTATTGTCTCTATTTAAGCATTCTCTCTCTGTCTGTGTGTGTGTGTGTGTGTGTGTGTGTGTGTGTGTGTGTGTGTGTGTGTGTGTAGTCTCTCAGGTGGAAGATAAAGCTGCAGCCATGGGCAAGTGAGAGTCACAGCCTGGAAGATGAGGCATTCAGGTTTCTCAAGTACATTACGACACCACAGGTAAACCCACACACTTGCTTTTATTATAGGAACATAAATGATAGTATAAAGGACATAAATCCAGGGCCTATTTTGAATCTTGTGCGCACTGGAACAGTTTGCTTTGTACAGTAGGATCCTAAGGATGTAAATGAGGTGGCAAATGTGTAGGCGACAAAAGAAGTGGAAGTGAGGCAGAAGGCTGTTGGTGGTCTATAAAGATTGCAAGTGAAGAAGAAAATCTGCATTTGAAGAGAGGACTGATATTTGCAAAAAACCACCTACTAAGGTTTGGCACAACTTGATCATACAGTCTGTATCCCAACTGAATACAAATACATTATTCAGCTTGATCTGATAATGTTCTAAACTATATAAATATAAATACAGAACCAGAATTGTAGATGAAGGATTGGCTATTGTTTTTATTGTTTGTTTTTTTATTAAACACTTAATACTAGACCAACAATTTCAGACACAGGAAAAAGTAGATCCATGTTTCTTATTTTCTCCGTCGTTTCATAGAAGAACGAGTTAGCATTGCTGCGCATTTCTGACTTTCGACACCGGACCTGGCAACCCTGCACGTGGAATAAATGGCAATTTTATTAATGCTAAGTAGTTCAGAGATGCGCCATTTACTTCAGTTTAGTTTAGTTAGCGACACTAAACACTGCTTTCTGAGCTGTTTTTGTCATATTTCTGTACAAACAATAAAATATATGTATTTATAAAGCCGCTGCTTTTTTAAAGCGCTAAACACAGGGAAGATATAAAAAGCAAGAAATAGCAATATAGTTAACTATCAGCTAACAGCTAGGCTAATGACTAGGCTAATTAACACAGCTACAGGTTAGTTACATCAATAGTACGGTAGCTATTCGACAAAAACGTCTGACCTCTGTCTAGGACGATCCTCAACCCTGTCATGTCAAAATGGCCACAAAAATACCACATTACATTTAATTAAGATCAACAAACCTAGACACATTAGGTATACCTATATAGCTATACCTATAGAATTAACTAGTTTGTCGATTTGAGAATAAACTCACAATCACTAAAGTAATCTAGCTAGCATGTTGCTAACAAAAATATGGAGGCATTCATGCTTATTTAGTTCAGACATTGCACTTTAATTGCATATAAATTGATTCTTATGTTAAGGAAACTTCTATTTTTTCACATATACATTACAGCACAGAATTTTCATTTTTATTTTTTTGTCCCAGCTTGCTAGGAAGTTCTGAGCACATGTCAGCCATGATGCAGCGTCCATTAAGCAGGGAGGCTTGCTTAAGGGCCCAACCGCCATAGTTTGGCGGCGCTGAGTCTCAAATCCCACCCTCCCCATTAACATCCTACAGCCATAACTGTTTAAGCCACCACCGATCCTTAAGCCGGCCTGGAAGATGTGGATAACGATCCCGATACCCCTCGCACTTTAAGCTAAACGCTAGGTAGCATGAAATGCCAAAGGTTAAGCAGAATGCTAGGCTAATGAAAGCTAAAAATAAGGGAATGTGCAACACAATAGCAATAAGCACACAGAGGCACTGAGAGGTAGATTGTAGGTTTCAGTCCTGATAATGAGCTGTGGAACAAGCAGCAGGTGTTAGAAATCACTAGAGGCAGCACACTGGGGATGTGCTAAAGGAGCCGTGACACTTCTTAATACTGTCATTAAAACTAAATGAACATAAGGGAGATATAATGAATTAATTCTTAATAAAAACCTCTCTGATATGTGATTTGAGCTTGGAATTGGGTGCAATTTAATGGCCTCAGCTATCATCCTGACCATGACTTTGCATTCAAATCTCAGGCTAGATTAAATGAGTAGATAATCGTTTTAGATGTGAAAGTCCTATAACTTTGATCAGATATAATCTGACGTAACGGGATTGAATAGTGAATAAACACCCAAACATCTTACTATCCTAGTAAGGAGCTTCCACTGATATAATTAATAATGCATCTAATTCAGTGAATTTATCCAAAAGGCTACGAATAACGGCAGATTTTCTCATGCCAAATGTTCCCACGACATCATTCTTACACGAAGATGGAACTGGAAGATGGATTTTTAATATTTTATTTAATTTAAGCTGTTATTTCTCTCTCTCTCTCTCTCTCTCTCTCTCTCTCTCTCTCTCTCTCTCTTTCTCTCTCTCTCTCTCTCTCATACACACACACACACGATAAGGAGTTGAACTGAATACCTACCACAATATCACAGCAGGACTATAAAGAGTCATGACAGGCCTATAAATTGCCAACTACCTTCTTTCTCTCTCTCTCTCTCTCTCTCTCTCTCTCTCTCTCTCTCTCTCTCTCTCACTCTCTCTCACTCTCTCTCAGCACGCACTCACTGTTGACAGAACAAACTTGGCAGTGAGTCTTGTGCACTGCAGCTGCAGGTGATGAATGAACCCACTTATCTCTTTCCTCTCTTCAGAAGCCAGTATCAGCTTAAACCTTCTCACAGTAACATCTTATTCAGTTACTTTCCTTTGCAAAATTAGTGGATGACTGCCAAACAAAACGAAATAAAACAAAACAATACAGATAATACAATACAATACAATAATCTGATAAGCATGTTTACATGCACTTAAATAATATGATAATGCTGAGAAGTCCAAGTCTGCGTGAGGTGTTCGGTGAGGCTTTCTCACAAAATACATGGTCCTTCTGTACAGTCACTTTAATATATTGTTTAATTGTTACTGTAAAATAATTTCCTCTTTATTGGGCTACAATGTGACTTTCAGTGTGAACACATTAGTTAAACTATTTATACATCAAAATAGGCTGCTCTCTTCACCACCATATATCTATACGAATATCTTTCGGAAGGCTGTTGTTATCATCACCTAAGATGCAGTTCTGAATGTGTGATGTGAAGGGGAGAAAAGGAAGCTGTTAAAGATGTTGATTACGGAGAGAATCGGGAGATAAAATGTACCAAGTGAAGGTGAGATTATATTTTAAGCAACGAAATGAGTTTAAAATAAAAGCAACAAAATAGTCGTTAACTGCAAGCTAATCAAGCTTTTCAACCTTATTTATAGTGACGTTGCAAACATCTTGTCCTTATCTACTCTCGGTCTGTTACACTAGTTCATTTACTGCTTTTTAGTCTTATATAAATTTGTTAACTCTTAATTTGTGTATTTTTTTAAATCCTCTGTACTTCCTTGGCTATTTTTTTGTGCTGCAATTTCCTAGCCTTCATTATTCACATTTTCAAGTTATTTTCTTGGAACAGCGGTGTCCAATCTTATCCAGAAAGGGCCGGTGTGGGTGCAGGTTTTCATTCCAACCAAGCAGACGCCACACCACAGAGTTTTAGAGTCTACTAAGAGTCTACTAGTTGGGATGAAATGGACCTTTCCGGATAAGATTGGACAGATTGCCATAGAGCATCATCTCTAACACACATGGACCTTATTCCCCTGTCACACAGGGGCAGTAAGCAATCAGTGTAAAGCTGCAAATCACATATTGTTCAATTATAATTATTTGTCTTGGATCGCAGAGTGAAGCTGTCTCAGAGCTCTAGGATCCCTGTATTCACTTGTCCTTATGTTCATATGGGGTTCTCTGGGTTCTCTGGTTTCTTCCAATCTCCTAAAAAACATACTGATAGTATGAAGGTGTGTGTGGTGTTCTGGAGATGCATCCCATTTAGGGTGTATTCTCTTTTTGTGCCATGTGTTCCACTGGATCCACTGTGACCCTGAGCATATGGACGGCTTCATACGGAGGCATCAAATATTGTATTTCGTTACACCATGTCAATAAATGTGTAATGAAAAAATAATAAAATGTGAATATTGTGTGTTTGTGTGTATTTTGTAATGTACAGGTGTCCTGTAGAAATCCTGCAAACAGTCTGCCAGCTCAGGGATCATGGACGTTATGTTTGGATAACAGATTCAACTTGGCCCGAAGCATCAACACCAAACACTGCCGAGTCTACTCACTCGGGTGCGTTTCAATGTCTTTCCCTTTCACACACACAAACTAACCACACAATATCAGCGAGGTAAGAATTACAGGAAGACAATAAATGCAAATTGTCAATCATCTCCATTGAGTTTTTGCACTTTTTTAGCAAGAAATAACATTAATGGAAGTTTGCAGGTAATTAATGATATTTCAAGCAAAAGTAAATAAAAGGATTCTTATATTTGGTCCCCACTAAGATATAAAAACACCACACATTTCTCACAAGGTTGTCTCTGTGGTGAAGGTTGTTCCTGGATTATTTCCAGCGATGCTGGATATCTTGTCATCTCGGCTCCGTCTAATTCCCTGACTACTGTCTCAGCACATTTTTATATAAGTATTAGCCCTCTTCTCTCTCTCTCTCTCTCTCTCTCTCTCTCTCTCTCTCTCTCTCTCTCTCTCTCTCTCTCTGTATAGTCTGTTAAATATGTGTGCAGCTGTACGCTAATAACCCATATATTTGGCTCTTGCTGTAATCAAGTCAAACTATACTGTAACACATGTTTATGGAAAAGTCACTGTTTATAGACACCTTGGTCTATTTTATATACTTCTTTTTATAAACTTCACCAACTGCATGGTCTTGAAAGTACTTTTAAAAGTGCCAAGGATTGTCTGGATTCAAAGTGGAGAGCTTTAGCCTTACATCAAGTTCCACATGGTTATAGTTCCTCCTCTTTCTTTGTTCAGTGAAAATTTGAAGCGATCTGCAGGGAGGAATTAGTGTTAAGTCTGTAATGAACTCAGAAATGATGCTGATCTGTTAGTTCCACTGGAGCTCTTGGTTACACAATTCCACTCACAAAAGGACATTATTAATTATTTTAATTATTAATTAAAATTGACATTATTTCCTGTTCAGTGTCACCCAAATGAGGATGAGGTTCCCTTCTGAGTCTGGTTCCTCTCAAGGTTTCTTTATCATATCATAGGGAGTTTTTCCTCACCACAGTCACCTCAGACTTGATCATTTGAGATAAATGTTAGAGATAAATAGTAACTTAATTTGAAACTTTATACTTTTTATTCTGTTTCTATGCTTCTGTAAAGCTTCTTTGAGACAAGCGGAACACTAATACCGAACACTAATAAACTCCATTCTCTTCCTCTCGTAACTCTTTGCAGGGTGGGAGGAGAGGATAAACAATTAGAGAACAAAATAAATTGAATTGAATTGTACAGTTTAGGGAGGCACGGTGGCTTAGTGGTTAGCACGTTCGCCTCACACCTCCAGGGTTGGGGGTTCGATTCCCGCCTCCGCCTTGTGTGTGTGGAGTTTGCATGTTCTCCCCGTGCCTCTGGGGTTTCCTCCAGGTACTCGGGTTTCCTCCCCCGGTCCAAAGACATGCATGGTAGGTTGATTGGCACCTCTGGAAAATTGTCCGTAGTGTGTGATTGCGTGAGTGAAGGAGAGTGTGTATGTGCCCTGTGATGGGTTGGCACTCCGTCCAGGGTGTATCCTGCCTTGATGCCCAATGACGCCTGAGGCACAGGCTCCCTGTGACCCGAGGTAGTTCGGATAAGCGGTAGAAAATGAATGAATGAATGAATGAATGAATGAATGAATGTACAGTTTAGAACTCATGCTCTCGCCCTCGGCTCTGTCTGTCACATTCTTACTGGGATTTTCAGTTTCACGTTCTTAATCCAACGATCCATAATCTCACCTGTTTTATCCTTGTGTTATAGAAATGTATTATACAGGTACTGTTTTGAGCTAATTATAACTTTACATGCTAGCCACACATCTGGACCAAACAAAAGTATTATACACCTGTGCTTTACTTTTCAGTTGAAGTCAGGCACAAGAAACACAATCTCACAATTTAATCTGAACACAATTAGTTACAGATCACAGTAACTGTGGAGCAGAGCAGGGCCCATGCTGGGTGGACACAGAAAAGTATGTATTTTAGTGAGTTATCTCTTATTTTAGTGACCAAAGTTAAATTTAATTACATTTTATTTGTATAGCACTTGCACAATGTTACAGAAATTTATACATAAACCTAATGATCACACCAGAGACTACAGTGGTGAGGAATAAACTCCCCAAACTGACATGAGAAAAAACCTTAAGAAGAACAGTAAAAAGTACAATTGTGTAACTAGAAATTCATTCTAGATTCAACATGAAGTTTAGCTGTTACTGATGGAGCAAAACTGCAGTACAAAGCCATCTTCGTGGTTTCTAAGTGGCACCATCCACCATCTCCAGGCTGTCCATGTCGAGACGTCCTCGTCCTCAAAGGCATAAAGAGGCTTCTAAGTGATGAGACTCCAGCAAGAAGTAGGACATCAGGATTGATCAGGCAGGTCCGGAGAGCAGAAGGGGTCAGGATCACTGAGATATTAGGGGTAGCATGTGTAGCTTGAAAGAGATAAAGAGAGAGAATGAGAGAGAAAGAGATCCTTGAATTTGAGTTCAAACCAGATTTCAGAATAATCAGACAACCATGTATTGACATGCCTTTTAGACAGGCACTGTCTTCACCACCATTCTCATCAAAACACTAATATCTTCCATCCCTCCAGGGCAGATTCAGAGATGTGTTGTTTCTATGCCAAGGTGCATGTTGCTAGGTGCTCATCACATTCTTAAGACACTGTAGTGACACAGAGCTGTGAGGGGCCGAATACAGACATGCCAGGGTAGAGCAAAAAGTGCAAAAAGAACATCGCTTAATCCTGTCTCCGAGACGTCTGTTTGGACGATGAAGGGGAGGTTGCCATCAGAGTTATGTAGGACGGGGAACTGGTAAGCACCTTTTTTGAAGCCTTGGAATTCCTTCATCCCACCTAGTCCACCTGGCACTTCTTGGTGAGGTAGGAACGCTAGAGAGAAGATAGAGCCAAAGCACATAAGCACCTATAGGGCTTTAGTCTCACCACCACATCCAGAGGGGTGTTGATATGATGGTGAACCAGATTCTCTGGTTGGAAGAGAGCATGTCTGTTCAACAACTCCATAATTTTTTTGGTTTTGGGCATGAGTGAGATTGTCCCTTCGTAATGGTCAGGGATCCACATACTGTTCTTTTGGCCATATTGTGTCTTACTTTGGTTGCCACTATGCAGATGTGCCTCAGATATCCCCAGTGGTGTGTTCTTACCCCTGATCTCCTGCACCAATTCCAATCACTTCTATACCGACAGTATAAACATTGCTCTGATGCGGAGCTTATTTAATATTGATTAATTAATATTATTTAATATTTAATATCGGAACTTATTTTATTTATTGGTAGAATACTACAGAACTTTTGAAGTAAAGCAGTTCCTTTCATTTTTTGTCTTCAGACCCTTCAAGGCTCTTTGCATTTTTCCAAAAGCTTTTTAAAAAGAGAGAAAGAGGAAAAGATAAAAGAAAAACTAGTAACTCTAGTAAAAGTAACTCTTTTTCATGCATCATACCACCTAGTCGGTGATTATTATTCTACAACAGCATGCCATGAAGTGTTTTATTCCATAGAAAATGACTGATTTACATGAAACCTGCCATCCAGTGGTGTTATTTACTCATTACTCATTTTAAATATCTTTGGAATCTCTGGAAAATTGTCCCTAGTGTGTGATTGTGTGAGTGAATGAGAGTGTGTGTGTGCCCTGCGATGGGTTGGCACTCCGTCCAGGGTGTATCCTGCCTTGATGCCCAACGATGCCTGAGATAGGCACAGGCTCCCCGTGACCCGAAGTAGTTCGGATAAGCGGTAGAAGATGAATGAATGTTTCCCTTAACACATGATTTGTTTGGGTTCTGTGGGTTGTATTGTTTCTCATTTTTTAGTACATGATTTTATCAACTGAAATTAGAACAGATTAAAAGCCTATATTTAATTTCTCATGCACTAATTTGTAAAACCGTTGAATATATTTTTCTGTGCGCTTAAATCTGGTCCCAGCTGTTTGAGCCGTTTTGCAGAAGCCGATCGATTCCTCATGAGGTAAATGGGTGGGGATTATACAGCAATTATACACATTTATGACTTTCTTTGTAAGAAATCCAACACATTCGGCACTGCTCGCTACATTTCCCATCCATTTTACATGAGAATGAGTTGGAGAGATGGAGGACCATGGAAGCCACATTGAATTGAAACAGCTCATCAAACAGCAAAGAGGAAATGAATGACTTCGAAAAAAAATTTTATTATTGAGGCTAATGTTTAATTCATAGTCAAAGCATCTCAGGGCAAGTACACATCTAGATAATATCAGTAGTTACCCTACAGCTCTGTTCTGCCTTCCAACACCTCCCAAGCTCCTTGAGCAGAATGTAGAGCAGATTGGAGGGTGTTCAATCCAAAGTTTTTGCCAAAGCGCAGCTGTGTATCTTACTTCTTACTTTAACTTTGTACTTTGTTGCTCTGTTGCCTAATCATGCAATTATCTTACTCTGGGTTATCAATCAAGGTGATCAATCTGTCTTCTTTGCTACTCAGAAGTGCAGTTGGGAGGTTTTAGAAGAACCAGTGCATGTGCATGAATATTGTTGAAACTTGCTTTGTGCTAGAACTTTTTTTTTATTGGTTGCTGCTGCCTGTAAAGCCACAGACGTCTAACTTGATTCACATCGATTCCCTGGAGTCTCATCATCTGAGGATGAGGATGTCTCCACATGAACAGTTCACTGTGGACGTTGCACTTAGAAACCAGGAAGATGGCTTTGGTCTTCATATTAAAACTAGAATAGATTTTATTTTGTCCAAATAGTACACAGTTAAAGGGAAAGGGAAATTAATTATAATCACATTGTCTGGTGTCACCCAGAAGAGGATGAGGTTCCTCATGTCATCTCAGGTGGTTTTTCCTCACCCCCTTATGAGGGATAATTTATAATTTAACCCTCAATGGATTCAATTCTATACAATGTAAACTTAATAGCCTACATGCAATATTATAATCTTCAAAGGTGTAATAATGTGCAGCCTGTAGTCTGTCTGAATTACCAGGGAAAAAAATGCATATGCTTATTATTCTTCCAACCTTTAAGAAGGTCTGTAGAGGTGAGCAGCTTGGTTGTTTCCGTGACAACCAGAACCGCATCTGCTGCAATATCACATGGAACAATTTTGAAATTCTGCGACTATTCTAGGTATAAAATCTCCTGTGAACATAAAGTTGTGTTAAAAGCAAAGCGCCATCTACACTTGTACATTTATAGCATTTAGCAGACACTGTTATCCAGAGTGACTTAAAGATCTGTTTTGAAGTCTCTATATCAATGAGCAAAACCCAGATACTGGTTCACTAGGTCACAGAGTAATAATAACATCAGTCTGTCAATCTCTGTTTTGAGAAAATATACAACAACAAGGTTTTTTTCAGTGCTAGTTTAAGTACTTCAGGAAGGGGCAAATTTTTAGACGTCTTTTGTAGACTCAGCTGTTCGGACAGCTAGGGGGAGTTGGTACCACCACCCAGCTGCCAGAACAGACAAGAGCGTACTGTGATGTGTACCTTCCTTATATCCTGAGAGATGGTGGGACCAGTCGAGCAGCGCTGGAAGATATGAGGAAGCGTGGTGCAATGTGGGTTGTGATAAATGTGTGACTTTACTGCATACAGTACATGAGCTCACAGATGCTCATGGTTGGCTAGTGATGCTGTGATTGACAGGAGAGAAAGAGAGTGCATTCCCTCCCATGATGGTTGTGACAATATCAGGAAACCTGAAATGATTGTCCAAAGTGCTATTCACCAGGTTACAGGACGTTTCTATGAACCGAACACTAATAAACCACATTCTCTTCCTCTCGTAACTCTTTCCAGGGTGGGAGGAGAGGATAAACAATTGGAGAAAATCTTGGCTAAGGCAGGCTGTGAGGTTCACTGTTTTGACCCCAGTATCAGAGAGGCTCACCTGCAGGACTCACGCATGTGGCTTCATCGGCTCTCCATCGATTGGAGGGACCCGAACCCTGCTGTCATGACACAGAGACAGCACAGCAGCACCAAGAAGCTTTCCGCTGTCCTCAACCACTACGGACATAGACAGGTAATGCGCAGAACTATACACATTGCATAAGTGGGACAGTGTATCGTAATAAATTCATGTAAAACAGGTATCAGTGACCTATTTCAGACCTCATTCCTCACGGAATACATTTTAAATTCCAGTAATATGCAAATGACCTCTTTTACCTCAATTTTTAGCACTAAAGTTATGTTAATCATTATATCCAGATATAGCACCTTCCTGATCATGTTTCACACTTGAGGAGAAATATAGGGAACATTACAAAATAGGTAATATTACATTTTAAACAAGAAACCAACATTGTCAATGCTGACTTGGAGCCTTTTTTCTCTTTATGTGTGGTTTTATATCTGTTTAGGATGTAGAGATGATACACGGTTTCATTTATTCCTTGAACAAAAAAAAAATGGATTGAAAACGTCAGACCAAAAAATGACAAGGTGCAGAACTGGCAGCCGATGTAGGTTTTTAATTTGAAAAAGTAGAATTAGTAGTAACCTTGCTACCTCATTTTATATTTATTAACCCTTGTATGTTGTTCATATTTTTGTTACTCAGCCAGTGTTGGTGGGTCTGTTTGACCTGCTGCATTTTTAGGTTTTTAATTCAACACAATCAAAAATTTGATGTTAAAATGCTCTACAGATGTTTACTTCATCCCAGTTACAAGCAATATAAACAGCATATATGGTTAATATTTGCCCTTTAGCTTTATTACATCACAGTTTTTAATTAAAGTGTTACTCGTTTTTTGTTGTTCTCTCACTCATTTTCTACCGCTTATCCGAACTATCTCAGGCGTCAGCGGGCATCAAGGCAAGATATACCCTGGACGGAGTGCCAACCCATCGCAGGGCACACACACACTCTCATTCACTCACGCAATCACACACTACGGACAATTTTCCAGAGATTCCAATCAACCTACCATGCATGTCTTTGGACCGGGGGAGGAAACCGGAGTACCCGGAGGAAACCCCCAAGGCACAGGGAGAAAATGCAAACTCCACACACACAAGGCGGAGGCGGGAATCGAACCCCCAAATCTGGAGGTGTGAGGCAAACGTGCTAACCACTAAGCCACCGTGCCCCTATCGTTTTTTGTTGTTTTTTAATAAAATGTAATAAAAAAAGAAAATCAAATTTAATCAAGTTATGAGTGGAAAAAAAATCAACAAATTTACAAGAAAGCAAAGTTTTTCAAAACTATTCATGTTTATGAACATGGGTCCCACAGACCTGAACAACATACAAGGGTTAAACACTGAAAACATGGATAGTAAAGAGTAAACACTGAAAATGTGAACATTTCAAATGCCTTTCCAGAGGATATGAGGAAACACCAGCTTACTCAGAAGCATTGCTTATATACAGGAAAGTAAAGCAATGATATTCCATATACACCATGCAATTTCCTGGCCTTGATTTAGTGTCTATATTACGGTCAGTGTACAATAAAGTATGGCATCATTATATAATTTAATGTGATCTTATATATCTAATATATACATATATATATTATTGTGCAAAATTTTGTGCAAGGTAAAAAACAGCAGTTAAGTAAATGAAAGATTGTTTGGTGCGGAATAAACAGTAATAAATAAGCATTGAGAATTAACAGCATTGAGAATTAACACCTATCTCAGCATGCCAGGCCCTGAAGGAAAAAGTGTGCGATCCTGACTCTCAACCATCGGAGACAAAACTAAATAAACAGTAATCTTTGGCAAATTGATGTGTTAGAGGAAACTATTCATCTTCGTGGCATGTGGTATTGGTAAACCTACTATCACATTGTGTGTGTGGGGAGATTGTGTTTTCTCCTCCTGCTTCATGGGTTTTTCCCTGGTTCTCTGCTTTCCTCACCTAGTCCAAAAAAATGCTTGTAGACAGACTGTCATCTCTAAATCATCTCTAGTGTTTGTATTGTTGTGTGATTGTGTTTGTGGGTGTGAATGATTGTGCCTTGCCTCTAGGTTGTTCACCAGATTTTGCCACGTTCATCTGGAATAGATTCCACATTCCCTGTGACACTCTGTACGATAAGCACTACAGAGAATTGAAATTAAATGTTTTCCTGTAACCATTTTCTGGTTTAATCCAGAGAATAGCTTCTAACAGTTCTGACTATATTCTCCAGTGTAATGAGGACGTGAGCGCCGCCTTTACTCCGTCTTATCAACCGTCTGAGACCTCAGGCCTGAAATATAACAGTCATCCATCCGCATCCTTCACAAACCGTTTCTGACAGAAAGAAAGATTTCACGCCGTCTTTCTTTCAAAACGATAACAGCTACAGTGATTTATACACCGTATCTTAAGATGCCAGTTTTTTTGGACGCTTTCATTCATCACTCAGCCTCCTCCCTCTGCCACTGCTTCTCGCTGCATGAACAGGAGTGTAATCCTGGCAAATTAAATTCAATGCCTTGAACAGAAGAGCCTACAGGCCAGGCATCATTGTGAAGTCTGTGCCTCATAAGCAGGGATGATTGATTTGTCTTTCATAGACAAGTATGAGGAATACATGCATATTAATGCTGGAAGGTAAAGCTTCCAAAAAATATCTGGTGGACACATGATGTTCCAGTAATTACAAAATTACACTATCATCTTCACTTTGTTAGCATGACTAATTAGATCTGACAGAAATCTACTCCTTAGAGCCTCCTTATTGACACCAGGGTAAAAACCTATTCAGATAAAATCTCTATTACAAACTTGACCTGGCCAGAAAAGCAGCAAAAGACAAAACAGCAATTATAGACAAAACAAGTTACTGTATAGACAAAACAACTAACATAACAATATACAAATAAATATCACAGAAGCAACATCCAACATGGCTGTACTCAAATTTACTTACATGTGCCATCCAGATCGGGGGAACATTGTAGGAATGACATCACTTTCTATTTGGTCCATGACTAACTGATAAAACTGATATAACTAAAAAACGTTCTTATTTTTCAGGCCACTATTAAGTTAAAACTCCTTAACTACTCATTTTCCTGGTTATTTTTTATAATGGCCTTAGTAGCCCATCATATCATTATATTCTACCATTAAAAGATTCAAAAAATGTTTTAATAATCTTGTGTATTAGATCAGAGTGAGTGTCTAATTTGCAAAAAATAGGGAAAACAGACCACATCAGCTAGCCAGTAATGATAAGATGGAGGGCTAAGGTTTTAGTGAAATTATTCCAGTTATTCCACTTAAGTGAAATAAGACCAAGAGGGTGAACAAAGCCATAACATTTAATCGTGAAGCAGAAAAAAGCAGCAGAAAGCCATAAAAATCTAATTGCACTTAAATACTGATTGCCAATAAAACAACACCACGTGACAAAGGATAGCATTTAAAAGCCTTGATGTGCAAATAAATATAGCAGGATTTGAAGGCCAGTTGACTCCAATAATACAAGAAATATCTAATAGCCTGTCTGTCTAAATTTCTTTGAGCAGTTCTAATGACATATTCATTGTGTGATCTGCATAAGGCTCAAACAGAGTTTGTTTTTTTTCCACACAACTTCAGAATCGTGGCTAGTGTGTATTTGATCATCAGCGATATGCAAATGTGTTCTGGCATTGACTCAAGTGCTAGATCACACAGTCAGATGGCACACGTACACAGTTACATAACACTAATAAGTTTCACCTAATGCTCTTAAAACAGGTCACGTTTCAATAAGGAACTCATAAAACATTTAAGCATCACTTCAAATGTTGACCAATTCTGTTGGAAATGCTAAAATCTGTGCAACTCTGCCTTGAGTATAAATTCACAGATATGGAGGTTTGGTTGAAGGGTCTATCTTTGTTGTGCACCTCTTACAGGTTATTATCCGTCATCTCTTTAATTTTCACATCATTTAGATTAGGTCTTCCCTTTTCTTCCTTCTAAATTCTATGCCTCAATGTTTAGATGTTGTGAACTTTCTTTGCTTTACCTCCAATTCAGGCCACCTACACTGTACATTCTAGCATTACGTTATTCTCCTTCAGCCAGCTGACCTACTTTGCATTCTTTGCCCTTATTACCTCTTATTTCTAGCCAGCAATATTTCATTTACCTCCAAGGACAGCATCCATGCTGAACCAGTTTTAAGACTTTTTTCCCAGGAAAACTAGATTGAAACACAAGGTGGAGAAGATGTACTTTTCCAGAGCTCTAGTGAAATATGCAATCTTTCACAGACAGTCAGAAGCCTTTATTTTTATCACATATACATTACAGCACAGTGAAATTCTTTCTACATGTATTCAAACTTCGGAGGCTGGGGTCAGAGCAAAGGGTCAGCCATGATACCATGCCCCAAGAGCAGAGAGGGTCTTAAGGGCCTTTCTCAAGAGGACAACAGTGGCAGCTTTGTGGTGCTGGGGCTTGAACCCCATTCAACAACTCAGAGCCTTAATCACTTAAAACATCACTGCAAAAAGTTATCTATCTATCTATTCATCCATCCATTAATTTATCTAATCCATTCATTCATTCATTCATTCATTCATTCATTCATTCATCCATCTATCTATTTTCTGCAGGACTTATCCTACACAAGGTCACAGGGAACCTGGAGACTATCCCAGGGGTCTTGGGGCACAACTCATCACAGGGCACAATAACACAATAACACAATAAGAATCACACATACATCTCCCTCCTCTGTACATGTCCAAACCATCTCAATACAGTGTCTCTGACCTTGTCCCCAAAACAGCCAACCTGAGCTGTCCCTCTGATGCGCTCGTTCCTAATCCTGTCCATCCTCGTCACTCCTAACGAGAACCTCAACATCCTCATCTCTGCCTCCATCTCTGCCTCCATCTCTGCCTCCATCTCTGCCCTTCCTGGCGAAACCCTCTCTATTTATCCAGGCTTGGGACCAGCACAGAAGTCACTGGCTTGCAACCCCTGTGGCTAGAATAGCTTCTGAAATACTCAAACCAGCTTATCTGACACCAACGACCTCGCCAAGGACAATACATTGTGATGACATTTGTTTACTCTTTCTCTCTTAGGTAGACGTGTTGAAAATGGACATGGAGAGTGCCGAATGGAAAATCTTAGAGAATCTGATCCTGGAAAATGTTTTACCCTCAGTAGGTCTCTTGCTCCTCGAGGTTCACCTGCACTGGGCCGGGTTCGAAGTGAGCGGCAACGAGCCATCCGTAGTGCGCTACTGGTTCAGTCTGCTAAAGGAGCTGGAAAATACACACTTTCACCTGTACCACAGTTACAGAGACGCAGCAAAACCACATCTCTTCCTTCAGAAGAACCTACACAATGCAAGCAGCGCTTACATACTGGGGTGGGTCAACAGGTGCTACTCAGCACGGTGAGATTGTTTGGGATAAATTGATTAAATATATAGAGAAATCAAAGCAATATATTATTTAAAAAAATATTACTTTAATTGCAAGCAGTGTATTTGAATTCTGCATATATCTCAACTGCAAGCTTGTGTACCGTCAGAAGAACATACACATACAGCAAGAAGGAAATAAATTGCAGTGGAGTGGATCAACACAAAGTACTTGATATGATAATTAAAAAGAAATTTTAAAAAAATGACAGCAAGCTCTTCGACCAGAAAAATTACATTTAGCTGACATTTGATTTGAAATACTGCTACAGTCAAATGAAGGCATGTTCACTATTTTCCAGAGAAAATTCCCACTCGAGTGTTTTCTAACAGAGTCTCTGTAATTGATCATCACATATAAAGGAATTTAATACTCCTCATGGTTTTGACTCACTGCCACCGCCAACATTTAGTTTTACAAGCAAAATCTTTATCCACAAACATTAAGCAGATGCTCAGAACGCTCAGGTCTATTACAACTTTTCCACAGTTTGTTGAACTTTTCCACATTTTGTAGGATTACAACCTGGAAATGAAACAGACTTCATGAAATTTTTACCATTTGATTTAAATAACATGTCTAACATTATTTTTTTATTTTAACATGGCCATTTTGCCAGTGTATTTTTACCAATATTTTATTACATATAACGTTTTTACCACACAAAAGGTATATGTACTGTAGTACATATTTTCCCATGAGTTAAAACACTAATACACATTTATAATTAAGACCTTTAATCTTAAATTGGTATTAGCTTTTTAGAATTCAATTAATGCTCACAGGGGGGCACGGTGGCTTAGTGGTTAGCACGTTCGCCTCACACCTCCAGGGTTGGGGGTTCGATTCCCGCCTCCCCCTTGTGTGTGTGGAGTTTGCATTTTCTCCCCGTGCCTTGGGGGTTTCCTCTGGGTACTCCGGTTTCCTCCCCCGGTCCAAAGACATGCATGGTAGGTTGATTGGGATCTCTGGAGCATTGCCCATAGTGTCTGATTGCGTGAGTGAATGAGAGTGTGTGTGTGTGCCCTGCGATGGGTTGGCACTTCATCCAGGGTGTATCCTGCCTTGATGCCCTATGACGCCTGAGATAGGCACAGGCTCCCCGTGACCCGAGGTAGTTCGGATAAGCGGTAGAAAATGAATGAACGAATGAATTAATGCTCACAAGATACAGAGAGGGCTAGGAAATTAATTCAGCTAAAAATGCTCAGAACTGAGGAAAAGAGTATAAACTAGTGACTTAGTCTTAAGGGACAAAACTTTAAATAAATGGACACGTTGGCCCTCTGGTTGTGGCAAAATGTGGAACAACAGCACAGAAGCAACCACAAAACTAAGAACTGTTCAGCCACACTTTAAGGATGATAACATCTAGGGATAAAATTAATGTTAATGTGAAGTTAACTAATACAAATTAATGTGAATTTAATGCCCATGTATAAATGCGTTTTTCTATTTGTAATAAGTAATACTTACAAACTTCCTGGGTAAATTTCACTCATGAAGTTTTGATTGATTGATTTATTGAACCTTTTTTGGGGCACAGTGGATTTCAAGATGTTAATGTCCAAGGAACTTTAAACTGATGTCCTGTTGAGTGCTTGTTTTGTGTAAACTTTGGCTATACTTTTTGTTAAGTGTGTCACAGTTTCCTTGTTGACTTGGTTCATGCTTTTCATGCTGTGGGTATATGTGTGTGAGTCTATTGGGATGTGCTAGCTCATCAATCTTTATGAAGACTGGCATAAATGTTTCTCTTTGTTTAATAAAAATCTCAGTATAAGGACAACTAGGTCTGCTTACTACAGTGGAACTGGCAGCGCGTTGAAGCAGAAAATGCGGCTTGACCTGAGGCAATCTGAAGATGCGCCTGCCCTACAGAGAACGTTCCTTGCCATGGTGCAGGACATTCAGTTGAACTACAGCTAGATTTTTTTCATAAATTCTGGTGTCTTGCATAACACAGAGAAAGGTATGTTTTTCTTACCAGGGGATTGCAGAGTCAAGGCTTATCCCCAGACAGGTAGGTTTTATTTATTGAAATAAGTCTTACTTATTTCATTCACAAGCAGCTCATCAGTTTATTTATGGTATACGTTTATTTATACTTTTGCTGTAAGCTGCAGAAGACAGACTACTGAACAGAAACTATAGGAATGCATGGAAGGTGTCTGTGGTCCTCTCCATAAAAAATACAACAGTTCATTGATGCCTTCTGCTACCTTAATACAGGAACATATCATACCTTATCTCATTGGAGCCCTGCTGTTTAATTTTAATGTATTTGACATGATTTTGGACCTTCATTAAGATGAGGCCAACCCTGTGAGGATCCTGAGGCATCTAGAGATGTACCAGCTTCACTTGGATTCTGCTTCATGAAGTATGCGGACATTCTAAGAGGAGATGCCAACTACATGTGGTCTTTAAGGACAACAACCTCCCAATCAATACACAATTGCTGGACTATATATTTATAATCACACCCTCCATTGTCCCCCAAATGAGGTTGATGTTCTCTTTTGAGTCTGGTTCCTCTCAAGGTTACTTCCCCTTGCATCTAAGGGAGTTTATCCTTGCCACAGTCACCTCAGTCAACTCAGGCTTGTTCACTGGGGATAAAAACAAACAGATTTAAATAAAAGTCTGATATTAATCTTGAATTTTTGTATTATGTTTCTTATGTTATGTAAAGCTGCTTTGAGACAATGTCCATTGTTAAAAGCTTTATACAAATAAATTTTAATTGAACTGATTTTGAATTTGTACTTTGGATACTGGCAAGAAAAGCTAAAGCCAGAGGCCAAACCCAAGATTGTATTTAACCCTGGAAAAGGGTTCTGGCAGATAAAGATTATGAATGTTGGGCTCTTCAAGACTTCATCCAACTTCATAAGACATGGAGCAGCATATTGTTGCTTGCTCCCAATGACTAGGCACTCCAGAACCATTGAGAAGTGATGCTGGTTATACAGAAGGCTGGGCTGCTGTTAGTCCCCAAGAAATACCACATGATGAATCAGGATAGATGCATGGGTTTGACTGCAGTTGAAAACATTTTTTAGCCATTCTTTAGTTTTTTAGCTTCTGGAGAACTGAGAACAAAATACACTAAGAAAAAAAAAACACTAAGGTGAGCTTGTGTTTAATGAATAATTTCTTCACTGAAAATTCACTGAGTGAAAACATTATTCAAGCTATTGGATGCATTGTAAATGGATTAGAAGGAAACTACACTGTCGATGCGCATCTTAGATGATTTGCATCTGAAAGGGCTGTTTATAAAGCTTATTTTAGATCTATTAATTCTCAATGCCACCTGAAAAGGATCAAGGATGAAGGAGACAGAGTTTACTCCTCTGAGTTTATCATTGCCCAGTTTGTCTATCTGGTATCACCTTTACAAAGCTGCTACCATCAGCAGCATAAAATGAAGCAGTAGAAATCAGGCTATAAAAAAATAAATTTTCTTTTTTTTTTATCAGCAATAACACTGCTAATAACACAGTCCCTTTTTCTGTTGGTAGGGGTGTCTGTCACTTGTTTGTCCTACTTCGCTTGTCTCTGATTGGAAATGGCCTTGAGCTTTGTCTCTCCCTGCTGGCACAAACAGCAGTGAAGATTATGCAGAAAATGATGATTATTTTGACCAACAGGGACAACAGCCTTTGAGGTTGAGGTTGGCAGACATTATCACTCCAGCACTACTGGGATAACAAACATAAATACTGGCTTGCCATAGAGCACAATATGAGAGAAGAGTAGTGTCTAATGATTCTTAACATCTAGCTTAAAAAGGTATTATAGCCATATGTCCACAAATGTAATGACTTGGACATATCTGGATTATTGCTGTTAGCACCATTATCCAGATCAACTTACATTTATCCCATTTATACAATTGAACAGTTTAGGGTTAGGGGCCTCACTCAATTGACAGTCAGCTGAATGTCCAAATAATTATGGCTTCTTTGACTATACTATACTATAACATTAAAAGATGTGAAATCTAAAATGCGTCATTGTTCGGAGGTCCAAATGAAGAGTCATAAATAAGGAACCATTCATGTTAATTGTAACTTAATAACAACAAAAAATAATAAAATCCGTAACTCCCACCATGTTCAAATAAATTCAGCAATAAGTGCCAAGGGAGCTCTGGCTTCACCTGCATCTAAAATTTAATTAGTCTCCAATCTAATATACAACTTGCACTACTGGTGGACTCCAAACTGGCCTGCAGCCCCTCTCAAAATGGCAACATTCATGATTGGACTTGATACTTGTCCCTACAGCCAAAGTCGCTCTGGAAAGAACACAGGTCTCCACCATTAAAGCAACCAACAGAGTCCTGTGAATGCTTTACAGCCAAAAACATTCTGCATTGGGCAGGAAATACAGCAGACAATTGGATCCTGTCCATGTTGTATCCATGTATCCATGTTACAGGGTTGTTGTATATTACAGTGGTACATTAGTTCCAACACAAGTCCCCAGGATTTAAGTGATTCTGTACTCCCTTTTCTCTCTACTGGACCAAAGCACAATAGAAAGGATGGTAGGATGGTAGGATGCTAATCAAATCTGCAAGCGTAGTTCGTTTGCGTTTGCTGGAATTAGAGATATTTCAGAAGTCGTTTATAAGTCATTAAAAATAAATTGCCAGTATCATAGACAGAGATATGCCCTTCTCTCTGCAACAGGGGCTTGACTTATAACTTGCAGGAGGCAATTGGCTTATCCATGGAAGCAGTGCTCTATCAGTGAGTCACTTGCACTCATTGTTAACTATTGTTCTCACTGGCAGAGATGAACAGTCTGCTAGGTCAGTCTGCTAGTGAACAATCTGTTTCACTATCTACAGTCTATGGGTTTCCAACTCGTCTGCTGATTCTGCCCACAAAGCACAGAATTCAGCCATCAGCATACCAAACCATGTTTATGGCCAAATCAATCAATGAGGCCTGGGTTTCTACTGCTGATTTTAAGAGTGAATGAAATACTTTAGCAACTTCTTCCCTCAACAGAACTGTTGTCCCAAGTGGATAGAATAGTTTGGCATCCTTGGCTCAGTGTGTTTGACCCCTTTGGATTGAAGAGTACTGAGACCCAGAAAACCAACAGACACTCCTGAATGCTTGAACTCCTAGTAGATAGACTTGTATTGAAAAACGTACTAGCCTTGCCAGACATTAGAAATTTCTCACGTGTACTGAAGGTGTATGTTATGGCTATTGCACAACATATAGTGTCTTACATGGGGCTCTTCAACTTTCTACAGCCTTTCTTCACAGTGTGTTACACACATCCAAGTGTCCTGGACTTCATTCTTATACTGAATTCCCATGGGTACTTTTTTAATTACCTTGCTATAGTACAAGCTTTGCTTGGCTGGTTTCTTGAGTAGTGTGTTTAGGTTTGCTACACTAGTACTTCCCTACTGCTTCCTATGTTTGAGGATATGTCAACTGTGTTATAGAGCAGTAATCCTGGAAACCCTGGGAAGCAGCACGGTCCTGTCTGAATCTTCCATAGTGGAATCCATGAAGTATTAGTTGATTATAAATTGCTTGCTGCCTCTGCAAGGAAACTACAGCTGGGTCCTTTTTATAGCTTCCAGCAAAATATTGTTCCACCTGCCTAATTTCACAAAAAAGTTCTTCAGTGTTTAGGGAATAACATAATGGCCATCACAGTCCTCTGACCTAAACCCTAGTAACATGTGAAGCTGAAGTGGAGAAAACTATAGACCTTTGGGGGATCTGTACTGACATTGAATTAAGAAATGGTCTAGTACATTCATTTCTAATCTCAAATCACCTTTCAGCATTATAGAATAAGACTGCTGTCAGTTGTGGAGACTGCACAAGGTGCTAAAGCAGAATTGTCCAAATGAATGCTTCATATCCAGCTTTAGCAAAGCACTGATTAATTCTGGAGACGACTGTATATTTCTAAGCCAAACCAAGAACTGTGATTTGCACATAATATCTATAACTCAAGAGAAAAAAAATGGTCAGATTATTTAACAAACTACTTTGACACTATGTCATAACTTTCTAAATGTAAAATATCAAGATGATTAGACAAGATGACACATTTTTTTATTTAAGATTTAACATTTACATTTGATTTTTAAATTTCACTCACTCACATTTTACTATTCTCCGATAGATTAGGGCGATGAACTGTGAGTTGAGCTGTTGGATTGACAAGCAGGAACATTGTGCAGAACATCTCCAGGTCCTGGCGATTGAACTGGAAGAGATAATGGAAGCATTTTTCCCTCTAGCTGTATCATGGCAGGCATTTCAGTGCACTGCCAGTGGTGCTGCTGGAAAATATTTAAGGTGGAATATGTCATCTAATTCCCTTTACACACACTGTTATGGAGAAATTAATGTACGTAGACCTCACTTCATGTCTAGCGACATGATTCTGAGTGTGCAATTTGTAATGTAATTTGTGTGATTTGAATGATAGATGTATTCCTCCCAATGTATCCTCATCACAGAGATAATGATATTTGGTTAAAATAGTCCTGTACTGATATAATCTGTAATAAATGACTATTATTGTTTAGCTCATTTTCATTTGTTTTCCTCCAGGTAACAGGACAATTCATTCGGCTCGTGTCGACCACTTATCTGATTAAATAACTGAAATCTGAAACACTAATGGGGGGAACGGTGGCTTAGTGGTTAGCACGTTCGCCTCACACCTCCAGGGTCGGGGTTCGATTCCCGCCTCCGCCTTGTGTGTGTGGAGTTTGCATGTTCTCCCCGTGCCTCGGGGGTTTCCTCCCCCGGTCCAAAGACATGCATGGTAGGTTGATTGGCATCTCTATGGAAAATTGTCCGTAGTGTGTGAATGAGAGTGTGTGTGTGCCCTGCAATGGGTTGGCACTCCGTCCAGGGTGTATCCTGCCTTGATGCCCAATGACGCCTGAGATAGGCACAGGCTCCCCGTGACCCGAGGTAGTTTGGATAAGCGGTAGAAGATGAATGAATGAATGAATGAATGAAACACTAATTAAAAACAAACCTCATCCAGATATAGATGAAGATAAAAGATAAAATGAAGCTATGAGGAAATTACACAGGAAGTACACAGATGTATATTAAAATAAATACATAAAATGGTGCCTTGGTTGACAACAGAAGTAAAAATGCATTCAGTACAAGCAGACTCAAATTGTTTTATGTTCAAAAGACATGAGAGCAACTGAACCTGGTTCCTCATTCAAACACAAATAAATTGACAACATGATGAATACACAGCGATCCACTCAATTAATTAAAGACGGTACAGAATTCTGCAGCTCGTGTCCTCTCTAGAACACCGTATATACTGATCACATTTCTCCGGTTCTCCAGCAATTGCATTGGCTTCCAGTAAAATATAGAGTTCAATTCAAAATCTTGCTACTCACTTATAAGGCACTTCATAATCTTGCACCACAATACCTTACTCAACTTCTCCAGGTTTACACTCCTTCATGCGCACTCAGATCTTCATCTTCAATTTCTCTTGTGGTAACTCGGATTCAACTTACTACTATGGGTGCCAGATCTTTTAGTTATGTTGCCCCTCGCCTATGGAATTCTCTTCCACTCGATGTTCGCAGTAGTGAGTGCTTGTTGACTTTTAAAACGCGTCTTAAGACTTATCTTTTTATACAGGCTTTCTTATAACATGTTTAATTGAGACTTAAATGCACTTTATACGTACAGTATATGCTGTTTGTTTATGTGTTTTGTCTTACGCAGTGACCTGTATATTGCACACACTATTTTATTTCTTGATAACAGACCGGGGGGGGCACGGTGGCTTAGTTCGCCTCACACCTCCAGGGTCGGGGTTCGATTCCCGCCTCCACCTTGTGTGTGTGGAGTTTGCATGTTCTCCCCGTGCCTCGGGGGTTTCCTCCGGGTACTCCGGTTTCCTCCCCCGATCCAAAGACATGCATGGTAGGTTGATTGGCATCTCTGGAAAATTGTCCGTAGTGTGTGATTGCGTGAGTGAATGAGAGTGTGTGTGTGCCCTGCTATGGGTTGGCAATCCGTCCAGGAGTGTATCCTGCCTTGATGCCCGATGACGCCTGAGATAGGCACAGGCTCCCTGTGACCCGAGGAAGTTCGGATAAGCGGTAGAAGAAGAATGAATGAATGAATGAATGAATGAATGAGAAAGCATGGTGAGAAACGTCTACTGCTGACTAATATAAAGGGAGAAGATTTGCACCATAGTGGAAATACCAGTGAATTAAGAAATGATAGAATTCAAAATGATCTGATTTTCTTGCCAAAGTATGAAATAAAATCTCATGATGTGACCTTGGATGAATGTGAACCGTACACAGGAAACTGAGATATACCTGAAGTGAGAAAGGGGAAATGAGAGCATATAAGAAATGCAACCAATATCTTATTAATAGGTCTAACTGTGGGTTAATGAGTTTATCTATTAAACCAGCTGCCCAACCTAAGGACAGACAGTCCACCATTTATCTTTCTGAGACACTGTGTGTCATTAACAACTCAAAAAACATCTTTTCTCCTTTACTGCATCAATGTAAATTTACTGCAACCTGTAATTTATTACCAGGAAAGGAATGATATTTTTACCTATTTATATGACTTGGAACATTCACACTCAGTAACATCCAGTTTCACGCTGCATTTAATTTACCTTTGAAGTGAGAAGACATTTTTGTCGACTTCCATGTGTATGAGTCACGTGTAATAGATTTAATAATCTAATATCTGGATGCTGATTGATCCACAGTTGATAACACATCCACAGTTGATAACACATCCACAGCCATCAATGGATTCCTGTGTTTTGGGTCAAGTTCAATTCAATTCAGTTCGATTTATTTGTATAACACTTTTAATTATTTACATTGTCTTTTTGGAAGTATAGAAACAGAATAAAAATGTTAAAGTTTAAAGTTAAGTTACTATATATCATCATGGATGACTGCTCATCAGTTAAAGCTCAATCCTGGCAAAACTGAACTGCTGATCATCCCAGGTGATTCATCCCCAAGTTATGATCTTGCAATATCCCTGCATAACGATCTGATCTGCTGAAAAGGAGATCAGATCGTTAAAGGAAGTCCTTTTCCGTCATGTTGCTAATGTGACTCGCTGATTTTTGCCCACACAGGCTGCTTAGGTACTTGTTTAATCCCTTGTCATGTCAAGACTGGACTACTGCAACGCACTGCTGGCAGGTTTACCTATGGACGCAATTCGTCCTACACAAATGATCCAAAATGCAGCTGCACAACTTGTTTTTAACCTGCCTAAGTTCTCACACACCACCCTGCTGCTGTGATCCCTCCACTGGCTTTCAGTAGCTCTACACCTCAGATTCAAAACAATGATGCTTGCCTACAAAACCAAAAATGGTCCAGCTCCCTCTTACCTCAAAGCCCTCATCACACCTCGCACTGCACCTCGCACCCTCAGATCTACCAGCACTGCTTGACTGGTTCCACCATCTCTCGGGGTAAGAGGTAAGTATACTACAAGACTCTTTTCTGTTCTGGCAACAAGGTGGTGGAATGAACCTCCCCTAGGGGTCCGGACACCTGAGTCTCTGGCTATCTTTAAACGACAACTTTGAACAATGTTTTAGACTTACGGTATGGTATCTTAAGTATGTAACCTAGTGAACCAGAGTTAATGTATACAATGACAAAGACTTAAGTACTTCTGTACGTCGGTGTGGATAAGGCCGTCTGCCAAATGATGTAAATGCCAATGTAAATCTCTAACAATTATCAATAATGGGCAAAAACTCCCTGAGATGATATGAGGAAGAACCCTTGAGAGGAACCAGACTCAGAAGTGAACCTCATCCTCATTTGGGTGACACTGGACAGGAAATGATGTCAGTGTAAATAATGTCCTTTCTACAACAGTTTATAGTCGAGTGGAATTGTGTACCCAAGAGCTCCTGAGGGACTAACAGATCAGAGTCGTTTCTGACTTCATTGCAGACTTAATGTTCACTGATGAAGACCTGAGCACAAAGCTGAGCGACCTAACAGTATTTCAAAGATGGCGTGATAGTCTCCAAGTGGTTCTATCCACAGCAATCCCATGAGTCACGGGCTATCCAGAACTATCCCCAGCAGAGTGAACCACCAAGCGATGAGACTCCAGCCAGGGGTAGAGTGTCAGGATTGATGAAGTAGGTCAAATTGTTGCCCAGATCCTGCAATCAATACTTTTACAGATCCTTCTGGGTGATAAAGGTAAATCTCAATAATCAGCCTGTTGACTGAAAGCCAGAGAACCAATTCAATGTTATTATGGCACAAATCCACCAAACTGGACAGCTGAAAATTAAATGACACCAGGACATTTTTTTTCTTCTTTTCTAATCTAGTTCTTCTGGTTTGAAAGCTTGCCAAGTTATAAACCTCCAAATTTTATAATGGGAGTCTATGGGGAAAAAAGACCATTTTGAGACCCGGTACCGGAAGTACTGGTACTCGGATCGCTTAGAAAAGTAATAGCAACAAACTTCAGACCAGGGTCTACAACATATCCGAAGACTCCCATGATAAACTTTGGAGGTTTATAACTCGGCAAGCTTTCGAACTATCTACACCAAACTCGGCCAGCTCCTTTAGGGTGATACTCTGAACAAACTGTACAGTTTGACTGAATTTTATTTCTCTCACAGCCTTAGACTCCTGTTGTTGCCCGTGCTCTCTGTTCTGCTGGTCCGATGTTTTGTGCATGGGGTACGAAACGAGTTACTAAATTCTTCGTGGCAGCTCGAACCGTTCTGAACCTTTTCACCCGATCGATCCACCCACAGAACTTTCGCTCAGTGTCAGTGCTGTTTGTGTTTCGCACCGTCGACTACGTAAATGTCTGTATTTTTAATAATTAGTACTTTTTGATCGAGTCATGTATCTGTTTGAAAAGATGACAAGTTGTAAAGTGATTTAAAATATTCAAGAATTTTTCTAATCACTGTGTTATCGCATAGTGTTAAGGTCTGAGGAACGTTGTGGAGGTTGAGACGTCAACTTCTCTAAGTGTTTCACAGAGTTTCCTTAGTTGAACCGGTTCATGTTTTCGGTTAGTTGTACGTGTGAGTGTGTGAGTGTGTGTGTGAGTCTATAGGGATGTTCCAGCTCATTAAACTTTAAGGAGCCTGGTATAAATGTTTCTCTTTGTTTAATAAAAATCTCAGGATGAGTTCACCTTCTGACGGTCTGCTCAATACGCTGGTGTCAGAAGAGCTTGTAGATCTACATACTGATTCCTTTAGAACAGCTTTGATACGTCGTTTGCGTCAACATTATTTTCTTAACTTTAATACCGAGATATTTCATAAGTTTGACGTCCTGTGCAGCACAGTAGGAAAGTATGAAATACATTCTGTGCTTTCGGAAACAATGTTTTCCTCAAATGGTTTCCTATAGATTGCAGTTTATGAGTATGTTTGGGTTGGATTTATTACTTAACACTTAAAGTCTAGTATAAAAATATTACACGACGACTTGAGGGAAAATAGGTACAAAATGTTTTATTATGTTCAGAAAGAGACGCCGTGTAGCTGAAGGGAAATTCGGAGATGACGTAAAAGTGTTCCCAAGCACGAGCGGTAACGCTAAAATGAATAAGAATCACATAAAAGTCTCCTCATCCGCCACTTCTCTGAAATGCGAGGGGAAGAAAACAAGCAACCGACAAATCAGGGCTGGATACCAGTCCGTGAACTTGATACGAAACTCAAACCAAATGCCGTGATCACAAACCCGGAATTAACAACTAACCTCAGCACAAAGATGGAAGAAGCAATAAAAGATCACATCAGCTGAGCAAAAAAAAAAAAAAAAAAAAGTGTCGTCCCGGTATTTCCATTTCAGTCCCAGAGTTTGATCTGTCCGTCCCAGCCGCAGGTGATGACCTTGGAGGTCTCGTGTGGATGCCAGATTGCGCTGATGCACACTTTGTCGTGTGCTTTGATTCGGTGGTACAGTTTAGTGGTCTTCCAGTCCCAGACATTCAGCTTCCCATCTGCATCCCCAGACACCACGTAACTACAGAGAGAAAATAAATCTATTATTATTATTACAGAACATCACATGATATCTGCTAGAATCAGCTTATTAAATAACTGGGACAAGAAACTGTGTTACTGGGTTTTAAAACAGACACAGAGTTTGTCCTTCTTAAACATTTCAAGTATAACATCGATATAATTACTGATGCTATTTTCATTATCTCTATGTTTGGACTCTCAGAGCAAAAAATGGACACATTCTGAGGACAGAACACTGCACATGTCTCAGTAACTGTGTGTGTTTTCTTTCTCTTTATTATCGTCATTAAGAGGCCGATGAGGGAAAGTCTATTTATAGCTGCTATAACGTAAACGATCCGAGGAACTGACTAGATTTACGGGTCTATTTTATAGCAGTGTTGCACGATTGAAAGGCTTTAGTGAAGATTTCCTCCAAAGACTTCAGAACCTCTTCATTTTTTTTCTTGCTTTATTGCTAGAGATTTAATTAAAAAATGAAAACATTTTTGGCCATCGTTCAATACATAATTATTATATATTTTTTAATAATTAATTTATTTTGAGACATCTCTGGAGCCTGCCTGGAGTCACGCTGGGGCAGATTCAACTGATTGTACATTATATAAAAAGGCAGACACTTTCTGGAATATCTGCTCTTTCCCCACTTACTAAATTCCCCTCCATTCCATCAGAAGTAAAGTTTTACCTCATATCAGGAGAGAAGTCCACCTGACACGCGTATCCGGCCACCATGTGACCCTTGAAGACCTTCTTCTTGTTCAGCCTGAATCGGTTCTGCGCCCCAAAGATTAGGATCTGATTATCCATGGACTGACAAGCCAGCCACTTCCCTGTGGAAATAAAAAGAACGTGATTTGTTAGAATAATCTTAAAGTGTAGGGTTTTGTTATCATCTATAAGTTTTGAAGACTAAACAATAAGCTTAAAAAAAAAAAAAAAAGACATTTTGATTAAAGGTGGGGTCTCCGTTGTTTGAGAAACGCTTCAGAAAACTGAGTCGGGATGACAAACTAAACAAAAACTAAAGTGTAGCCAATGAGCAGAAAGGGGCGTGTCTTGTCAGTATGGGCGGAGAGAGTGTTCAGTGCGCATGTGTGACATTATCAGAAAGCGGTTTTAACATTGACATGGAGGATAAAAACAAAGAAAGAAAGCGAAGAAAGGCTTACGATAAGGCAAGAAGTAGGACCCATGTTAATATAGGATCAGCTTTCCAGCACTGGAGAGAACTGAAGAAGCAAGAAGGCCTGCGATGGGACGCTGAGGTCTCTTTTTTCCTTCTCGATAGGTGAGTAACGTTGGTTTTGCTTTGTTACACAGAACTAATATATGCCTTTGTCCTTTACATGATTATGCTTGTGTGTCATTTTTGCTTGTTTGTTTATCTGCAATCGTATTGTTCTTCCCTTCAGCTATGATAAAGACACATTTCTTTCCATTAGTTGCCTGGGTTACGTACGTATGTGTGGGGCGGAGCTATCAATACAGGGGTGGGACCCATTTGGGTTAGGGGCGTGTTTGTTTTGGTGATTTCAAATGTCAACATTGGCTTTCAAACAACGGAGACCCTGCCTTTAAGAGATTTGGATTGAATCTCAGAACGCTTAAATTTATCTATTGAAAGGACGCTCTGGTTCTACTGGTTCCTTATTTCTTTAGCTCGTGAAGCAACGTTAAGGACAAACACACTCACCGTTGGGGGACAGGGTCACTGCAGGCATCGAATGCATACTGGGCTCTGCGATGTATTTGAAGTCCACAGGAATATCCCTGGAAAAAAAAATTCAAGAACGTGTAACAGATACAAATGAAGCACTCCTGGTTTTAGAAGGTGGTCAGTTCATGGGCTATTAGACCATAACAGTACAGAGGAACCATAATGCCAGATGAGCAGGTACCGGAGTTCTTTTACTTATATACGAGTAGTGTTAAGACGTTGCTCCAGCACAGGCCTCAGAAATAAACGGCAGTAATGTTCAGGTGAGATTTTTTTTCTCCTTGTGCTGTTACACTGCCAGCTCTGATTGAGTTCTTCCACTAAGCTCCACTTAGTACAAGTCTTTTGGTTTGTTCTTCCTCCCAATTTTCTCCACAGATTTTTCCCAATTCCCATTCATTATGCAGATCTGCCCCAAGAAATGAGAGCCAGCAGCTGAGGCAGCTCAAGGCCAGCACATGCTACCTCTGAGACCTGGGAATCCAGTGGCACTATTTTTTTTCCCTCCAAATTCCTGCTCATATAGCAGCACATGGTAGACCAACACTGCACTAATGAAACATCTGCCCTCTTCCATGAAACATCTGCCCTCTTCCATGAAACATCTGCCCTCTTCCATGAAACATCTGCCCTCTTCCATGAAACATCTGCCCTCTTCCATGAAACATCTGCCCTCCTCTATGAAAGGAAATATTTACCATATTAAAAACCCCACATGCCCTCTTAATGAAATCATCTGCTGAAGAACATCATTCTTCCCACGCAGAGAGTTTGACCAATTTTGTTCCCGATGGACGTCAGTGGTGCCAGGACATGAACTCAAGCAAGCGACTTGTTACAAGATCCATGTTTTCTTGTTAAGAATGAAGCATGTTGCTCTTTTTCTGCTGAGGGCATTTAGAGCTGAGATACAGAGCGATATGGACAAAAACATCTGCTATACTTACATCAAGTCACCTATTCAGTTAAACAGCCTCATCTAACTGTGGAGTGCTAGATGTCTAATGACTTGTAATTAAAAACATCTAAGCCCATTATCTTTCTGTCTGGGAGTCTGTTCTTAATGAATCTGCTCATTAATTAATAACAGTAAACAATAACCAGTTCTTTCTGTCTATACAGAAGGGAATGGAAAAGTCTGATGTGTAGTTTCAAGTGATTTAACAATCATCAGTGATGGAAAACACATACACACTTGCTCGCTCCCTCTCCAGCTCTCAGCCCTCCCGCTCCCTCTCTCGCTCCCCCTCTCGCTCTCGCACCCTCTCTCTCTCCCTGTCTCTGGCTCATTCTCTCTTGCTCCCCCTCTCGCTCCCCCTCTCGCTCTCTCTCGCACCCTCCCTCTCGCACCCTCCCTCTCTCCCCCTCCCTGTCTCTCCCTCTCTGTCTCTCCCTGTCTCTCCCTCTCTGTCTCCCCCTCCCTGTCTCTCCCCCTCCCTGTCTCTCCCTCTCTGTCTCTCCCTCCCTGTCTCTCCCTCCCTGTCTCTCCCTCCCTGTCTCTCCCTCCCTGTCTCTCTCTCGCTCTCTCGCCCCCTCTCTCGCCCCCTCTCTCGCTCTCGCCCCCTCTCTCTCCACACACATCTGGAATGTATAAACCAACTCAGGGAAAGCAGCCTAAAAACTGGGCCGTCGCTGAAACCTGAGCGACGTCAGACACAAAACACCCAAAATAAAATCAGAACAGATCGGAGGAGATATGACTTTCTTCAGTCTCTAAACATGATTCTCTGATTTGCTCGTCTTATTATCTGCCCTCTCCTCACTCTCTTTCTCTCACTGCTTCCCCATTTTGTTCCGTTCATTGCATATTTTCATCAGCTTCCTGGCTTTTGAGCTCTTTAATCCGTCCATACAAGTAGGCCTGAGGGATAAAAAAAACCTACAATGTGTGTGTGTGTGTGTGGAGTAAAAGTGCTTGGTGCTTGGTGAGCGTTCCAGCTCCCACCCCGCTGACTAAATGTCCCTGTGCACTGAGGAGACCTGCCAAATCCAGCTATCACATCAGCTACTGATCAAGAGCGAACAAACCTGCATAAACAACCTCAACAAAAGCCCAACAAGGTAACGTGAGCCTCAGCTGGAGAGTGGAAGCCCCGATCAGGTCGAATCACCAAACTGACACGTTACATCTGCGAGCTCATGATTAGCTTCACAAGCTGCTGGCACAGAGCTTTCAGTCTGGAGCCAATTGAAATTAAAAACAGCTACGGCGGACGGATAGAGGCTGAAATCCGAGGATGTGATACAAGGACACCAGGCGCTTGCTGAATGATCCGTGGTGTCTGTAGAAGGCCAAACCATCAGAGGCGACATCACTGAGGTTAATCAAGTAGCTGCAGTTCAGTAAGCGTGAAAAGTTCAGGTGTCTTTCTACAGTGCTTTCAGAAATGAGCACAAACCCGACGCATACAAAAGCCGCCTGGATTTAATAAAATCTTTTATTAAATACATTTTTTACTAATGATCGTCATCACACTTTAAACCACTGATAGCTAGGGTTTAATTAAAAAAATGTATCACATTTATTTTTAAATAACTAAAACCAAGCTCAAGCTCGCGAATGTATTTTATTATGCATTTTAATTCATATTTATTTATTTCTTTAATTAGTAATTAAAATAAATACATTTAAAAAAAAAATTCTAGACGTTCTAGACTATTTCAGGCTTTATCTAAGAAAATACCCAGAAACAAAATAAAACATAAACCAGTGCAATAAATAAGCAATATATTAAATGTAGCTTCATTTTTAGTAATAATTCACATGCTGCAGAAGCTTATAGCATACAGATGGATGGAGTCCTACAGAACCGTCTGCTAGTTTTTTTTATCTGTTCACTTCCTGCCTCGTTACGATCCAAAAACGAGTCTTTGACCCGGGACCTTCCTCGTTGGACAATCCTCTCGCACCATTGGTCCATGTTTCCGTCAAATTTATTTAATTTACACCTAAAAAAATGGATCTCTTATCCACATAGCTTTGTGCAGCTGTCTGTTAAAACGAGACAAAGGTCTAGTGTGGAACATTTGTAGACTAATACGATACTTTTTGCTGCTTTCTTACTTTACTTTACCTTCACTGTTTTTTTTTTTGTTTTAATCTTTTTCCAAGTTGCTCTAACTCCAGCTCTGGTAACTTACCATTCCCACACACGCAGGCTCTTATCGTCGGACGTACTGACGAAGCGACGGTTATCGTCCACAAACGTGATGGTGTTGACGGCTCCCAGGTGACGGTCGTATTCCTGAACCACCTCCCCGGAGCGTATGTCCCACTGAGAGGAGAAAAAGGTGAGACAAACAGAAGAGGTGAGTTTCTGCTACATACAATAGCTCACTAAATAGAAACTTCATCTCCCAGTCAGTGACGGATGGACCGTTGCGCCGGAAGTCAGAGACGAAAAGACTCAGAAAGTATAAAAAGAAAAAAGTTAGAGGTCAGTGATGTCTCAGTCGGGATTATTTGTTCTCGACACATTTACGTTGCTGCTGTTCTTGTGGTTTATGGATAGCTCTGCAAAGCCCCGTGTGACTCTGTGTACACTTCAGTACGCTCCTCTTTCTTTATAGAGGAAACCACAGAGTGTGAAATAAGGTCTTGTCTTGAGATTTACTGACGGGAGTTAATACCTTGGACGTGTGTGCGCGCTATACTACAAAGCTGGAAGTTAAGGACACCTCGGCAGGCAATATTTCAGCCTCTTAGACACACACAAACCTGCACTATCTTCTTGTCCGACATGCCAGCTACAAACAGGCTTTGCTTTTCTTCGTCTGGGTTGAACTTCACGCAGTAGGGCACTTTTCTGTTAGTGAACCTCGAGATGCACTGACCTGCAAAAAAACAGAAAGTGACACTTTAGGCTTCTAAATTTGTTTCTTTCTTTTTTAAGCATGCAATATAGGGACCCCTATATACTGTAATAATCTCCTAACAAGGCTTGTATAATGAGACGGTTTGGCTCCTCCTGCTGGTGGAGCAGAAAGCAGGACACACTCAATGTTTGAAGCTAGGCAAGAAACAAAAACATTTATTTATTTACTTATTTTTCAACTCACCTGTCTCCGTGTCCCACAGTTTGAGATAGCGATCGTATGCGGCGCTGAGAAACTGGGTACCGGAGTTGTTGAAGCAGATATCGCGTACGGCTTTACTGTGACCTGAAGGAGACGGAAACGAAGAGAAATAACGATTAGCGAAGGATAAAGAGAGCGACGACATTAAGCCATTATGTTTATGGAAGGAGTCTCTGGATTCAGTGCGTATTTTAAACGTTGTTATAAATAAATATCAAATATTATTAAAAAAATAAATAATAAAAAAAAATAATATAAATATGTTCGGTCATAGATTCAAATTTATTTGGATATCTGCTGTGGTATATATGAAGATTAACACCGGTACATTATAAACAATAAGCTGGTGCTAACGGCGCTCCGGGATTCACACAACAATAACCGTGTTGTCTTTTATTCTTGTATCTCCTATAACACGTTCTCGTAATTACAGCCATGTAACGGAAACTGGAGCTGAAGTTTTAACAGCAGCTCGGCTCGTCCCTATTATAAGTGACCTACATATGAGCCGCTGTTGCTGGAATCCACTATAATGTGGTTGTGTTACAACAAACAGAACGTGAATCTGTCTGAAGAGGCGCCAATTTCAGTCGTTTCAGCTCTAACAAACAAACCCTGTACGGAAATAGGGAAAGTTGGACCTTACCGATAAACGTCCGTAAACATCTGCGGTCGCCGTACACCTCCCATAACTACACATGGGGAAGAAAGGAAGAGGGTGTTAAGAACAGAGTGACAAAGTGGAATTTATGTATATAGTTAGATGAATGGCTGGATATACATACAGTACATATATCCATATACGGATGGATGTCTAGTTAGATAGATGGATGGATGGATTGATATACATCTATCTATCCTTCTATCCAGCCACCCATCTAACTGTCCATCCGTTTATCTATCTATCCTTCTATAAAGCCACCCATCTAACTAGCAAACTATCTATCCATTCATCCATCCATCTGTCGGTCTATCTACCCATCCATCCATCTGTCCATCAATCCATCTGTCCATCTATCCATCCATCCATCCATCCATTTATCCAATCCATCCATCCATCCATCCATCCATTTATCCAATCCATCCATCCATCTGTCCAGCTATCCATCCTTCCATCCATCTATCCATTTATCCATCCATCCATCCATCCATTTACCCATCCAGCCAGCCATCCATTTATCCATCTAGCCATCCATCCATTTATCCTTCTAGCCATCCATCCATTTATCCAACTATCTATCCCACTATCCATCCATCCATCTGTTCATTTATCCATCTGTCTATACATTCCTTTGTCTATCCATCCATCCATCCATCCATCCATCCATCCACAGATGTCTTGTTATATAGAGAGAAAGATAGATAGATAGATAGATAAATAGATAGATAGATAGATAGATAGGTAGAGAGAAAAATGGATAGATAGATAGATAGATAGATAGATAGATAGATAGATAGATAGATAGATAGATAGATTAATTAGTCATAAAGCTGAAGCACTAATCTACAGAGAGAAATAAAGTTACACCGTTTCGTTTATATTCCTAGATTTGTTTTTTCATAAACCATAAAGTCAGCAGGTCTGCAGTGTTTTGTTTAGTTTAGGTATTTCAAGAGCTTTTAATATATGGACAAGTGTAGAAGATGTAGAAAATGATGCCCCATTTCCAGTAAAGGGCATAAGAGCATTGTCTAAAAAACACTAAAGTTTAGTCCGGCGTGTGTGTGTGTGTGTGTGTGTGTGTGTGTGTGTATATATATATATATATATAAATAATATGAGAAGTAAGCAGTAAACTCAGGGTCAGTAACTACATGCTTGGGTTACACAGAGGAGATATATATATATATCTCCTCTGTGTAACCCAAGCATGTAGTTACTGACCCTGAGTTTACTGCTTACTTCTCATATTAAATACTTACGCAAAGAGAGCAGGTTATGTATAGCAATAGTCTGCCTAAGGAGAAACGCAGAATTGTGTAATGTACTCCGGTGTTCTTGTGAGAACTGTGTGGAAAATAACAAACCTTAATCTTACAGTCCATAGAGCTGGAGAGCAGCAGGTGGCCAGATGCAGGAAAGAGACGAATAGCGCTGACACCCTGTGAACATGAACAAAGATGAAGCTTAAACCTCAGGAAAATAACAAGTGTCATTCTGCATTATTGTGTCATAAGTATGTGAACACTAGAGAGACACTCATTTATAATTAGCTGATGCGCTTCGTATGCGTCAAGGTCGTAGATCAGTCTCAAACACTCTTTTACCTGGACACACTCTCAAATAAGTAATACTGTAGACAAAGCATTGGACACAGAGCTGCTCCTTCTCTCTCTACTGCCATTACATTACAAACAGCCATCAAACACACAGATCGCTCATTTTCTTTTGGCATCATATATATAATGCTGACAGTGTGAGAAATTTTAGGGAAAGGTCAAGCTAAAAATATCTTTCTAAGGCAGAACAACTCATGCAATTACACAATCACACAATGTGGCATGTTGCAGGAGTGTGAAAAAAACTTGAAAAGGTCAAGAGCGTCAGTTAGTTTAATCCAGAATGGAGGGAAAATGTTATAGCTGCCAGACAAGGTGGCCTGAGTAGTTGAGAAAGTGCTGATCTGCAGGAATTTCTACACAGAGTGGCCACTAGGGGTCAGATGATCACGCACGGATCGGTTTGAATATCAAATGATCGCTCTTTACAACCGCAGTGAGCAGAAAAACTTCTCAGAATGCAGTGAATTCTGAGGCAGATGGACTACGACTGCAGAAGACCAAATCGTATTCCACTGTTTCCCGGAAGCTCGACAGATAGATATATCCAGAAATTTAGCCATCATCCATCATTCCATCCCTCATCCATTCATGCATCAATATATCTATCTACAGATGGATAGATAGATAGATACCCATCCATCTATCCATTCAGCCACCCAGTTAACTATCCATCTATCTACCTATCTATCCATCCAGCCACCCATCTAACTATGCATCCATCTAACTATCCATCCATCCATCCTTCCAACTATCCATCCATCCTTCCAACTATCCATCCATCCTTCCAACTATCCATCCATCCTTCCAACTATCCATCCATCCTTCCAACTATCCATCCATCCTTCCAACTATCCATCCATCCTTCCAACTATCCATCCATCCTTCCAACTATCCATCCAACTATACATCCATCCATCCCTCTACCCAACTCTCCGTCCATCCATCGTTCCATCCATCCAGCCATATTTGGACAGATATCTAGTTAGATGGGAAGATATACTGATTAGTGATACAGTTGAAGCAGTAATGGCCACTTCCCAAGAGCCAAAAGGGTGAACACAGAGTGAATACTTATCCTGAAGAAAAAAAAAAAGAATAAAACCCTGACCAGCCAGAAAGAAACTCAAATACCATCTACAATGAAGAACAAATCAATATTTCTGTCTTTATTCGAAGCCCAGCTTTCACTGGGATTAGAAAGACAGGTGTTAAAATAGACCTAAAAATAAATAAAATAAATAAACAGTTAAACTGTTAGTGATTTTAATCTTATTCCACGTTGTTGATCTTAAACCCCGATCCCTCCTCACCTTGGTGTGTCCGGTCCAGACGTGCAGCTGCTTTTTGGGCAGGTAGCATTTGTCAGGGATGTCTGCTGAGCGCAGGTTAATACCCACATCCTGAGGAATGTGCAGGTAAGAACGGCCCTGGTAATCGTATGCATCTTTAACTGCAAAGTAACAGGAAAAATAAATAAAGATAAATATTACATAGCGGAACTGGGGGAGTTTATTTAACGTGGCCGTTCTGTTCTATCAATAACTTTGATAAATAATAAATAAATAAATAATAAATTTGTTCACTTTTACGTTGAAACACCAAGGAATTTAGAAGTAAAGACACGTTCCTAGACACGTCAACGAGTGACATAGACTAACGTATGTAAATCTTGGCGTCAAAAACGTGTGATGCTGTCTGCCCTCTTTCACATACACAAGCTCACAGATACTCGATTGACTAGAGCCGCTGTGATTGACATGAGAAATAAGGAGCAAGCCCCTCCCCCCTCCTATTCAGGATAATTTTTATTTACCCGTTACATCCTGGCTGATTTAAAGCAAATCAGCTTGTTTGCACAATATGGCTGACCTGTAATATTTTTCAGCATATGTTCAACTTTATTATCTAACAGAAACATCACGAAAAAGAAATACTCTTCTCACCATGCAGGATGGTCTTCTCCTCTGCAGGAGCCTCTTCCTCATTTTTGCCTTTCTTCTGCCTCTTGGCTGTGATTTCATCCAACTCCTTCTGTTCCTCCTGCCATGAAAAAAAATCCCGCAGAATTACACAGAAATCCTACAAAACAAACCAACCAAGCGCTACAAAAGAAGCTTGTCGTTACAGCTGACCTCTGAGGGTTTAGCGACGTCTTTTTCGTCCTGATATTTAGCCCAGGGTCCCAAGAAGCTATCGATTTCTGAGGCATCACCTCCTTTTACTTTCTTCCTCTTCTCCGTCTTTTTGGGGCCCGTTTCGAAAACAGTTTGCCCTGAGGAGATCCAAATAAAGGTGTTCGCCGACACTGTTGTTCATCGTAACACATAAAAGACACAATGTCACTAGACACTTTACCTTTGTGTTTCTCCGCCTCGTCCACTGCTCCCACGTAACTGTTTGACGAAATCTGATTGGTGTCTACGGAGGGGTCCAAGGCGTAGCCTGTAAAACACAGTGGAGATCATAATTAAAAATGAATGAACAAAGGGTGTGACAACTGAACATGACTAGATTTGTATACACTCGCAGTGTTATCTAATCAGCCAATCGTATCACATCAGCGCTGCGTATATAATCACGCAGGTGTGGACCAGCGGTTTCAGGTAGAAATCTCATTGATTTTGATCGTGGCCTGATTGTTAGTAACAGTGTTTGAGTATTTGTGTGAATGCTGAACTCATGGAATTTTCACACACAACAGTCTCTCTAGATCTTTCGTACTCTGAAGTGTTTTATCAGCTCTTTGCTAACCGACACACACGATAATGTCAGATTTATTCATACGCCACTCCTGCACAAGACAGAATAACGACATCATGTAAGGAATGAATCGTTTAGTTATTTAAATGTCAGGATTCCGTCATGCACGACCCATACCAAAGGTAGAAAACGTCCTCCGTTGTTGTTCAAACATAAAGTCGTTGACATGGGCAGGTTCGGCGTATCCTGACAGCATGTTCCTGGGTGCAGCCATTTGTTGAGTTTTAAAAGGATTAACAGGTCCAAACTGTAAAACAAGGTGTTAATGTGACAGGATTATTGCATTACTCCTGGCATTTTCTAAACATTTGACTTTTACTTGGCTCATCTCTGCAGTCACACACTCTCGCTTTCCCTTCATCTCATATCTCATGAGCATGTGATAAATACACACACACACACACACACACACACACACACACAAAAGCAATACATTTTATAGTTCTATAGTTTACAACATAGTTCTAAAGCTCGGTTTGCACTCGACAGACCCACAGATCTCACCTCAGGAGCAAACATGGTTTCGTAGGTAGGATTGTAGCTGATTTCCTTGAGAGACGGATCCAGATGTGTTCCTGTCTCAACGTCTTCCTGAAACACAAGTAACAGCAGGATAAAACATGACGAAGTTGCCATGGAGACCTAGTTAAGCTGTGAAGGTTGTGGACGTTTAGTTAGTTATAGATAACTAGCAACACGGCTAACTATCTAACTAGCTACACAACCTTTATTAGACCTCATGTCATAATTCCACTGGAGGCCTAGAAATACATGTAAACATCAAATACGTGTCGGTTACTGATACATAGACTTTCATGCCAATAAGATAATTTACTAAGAGACTTGTAGCATTTAGCATGTAGCATTTAGCATGTAGCTAGCCGGCAAGCTAACTTACCTTTACAGCGACTTCAGGCGCAGAATTAAGAGCTAAACTTGTAGGTTTTCCAGATTTCAAAGGCTGAAGATGTGCGAGTGCATCTGGATCGACTTCTTCTTTATTTGTTTTAGACTCGGGCTCGTTTTCTGAATCTGAATCTGAATCACTGCCGTACGCAACGAGGGAACCGACCAGTGCCGCCATCTTCGATGTTGTTGTCTAAGGGTCCTGTACGAGCGATAGATAGCGTCGTCTGTATTATAGAATCAGAAAATATTGTAGCTCAAACCCGGTGTTCAGTAAAAAAAAATGACTGTTTTATTTGTTGTGTTTGATATATTATTTTAAAAAAACACCACCAAATGACTTTGAAATGTGTCGTAATTCTTATGTAACTTCTAGGACCTTGGAGGGCTGTCCTTGTATAGACTTGTGCCTAAAGAGTAATATTAAGAATTAATTATCAGGGAAAAAAATAATCCTTATCAGCATAAAAAATAAAATAATTATCTTTTTATTGGCTACATATTCGGTGTCTTTTGAAATATTGGACAATTATGAGTCTGAAATATCTAAAGAAATGATAATTTTCATTATAAAATCATTATATTCAGTGTCGCTTATGTCTTTATGTCTTAAAAGCAATCATAATACAGGAGAATGGAAATGTAAATAACTTTGAATGTTAAGAATTGACTTTTTTTTAATGCATTGTAAGGTTTTAAAGGACCCGTAACTTATTATTGAAAGACTCCTGATTGTAGAGTCGGTTATGTGGAGGCGGGACTTGTGGTTTGTGGACCAATCACGTAAGGCGTCTTGATTATGGGCGGGGTTTCAGTCGTGAAGGCGCTCCAACAATAGAAAGCAGACAGAGGTGGATTCACATGGATTATAAGAGCGTTGCAACCTCGTAAAGCTTTCGTTTTACATGCAGAAGGACGTTTGTGTCGATTAGCGTGATTCCTGATACGGTTGAGATCTTGTCCTGTAGGTGAATGTGTGGGATCTGTTTCAGATGAATGCTGGGATTCATCTCTGACATCCACGAGCTGCGTTTCAGCAGTGAGCAGAAGTCCTTAGAGTGGAATAGGAACTGCAGGAAAAGTGACCAGGAATACAGGGATACAGGGATACCCACACAGCCCAGAGGAGGATGGAAAAATAAACAGAAGTGTTTATAGGTATGTTTTATATATATATATATTTCTCTTTCTCTCCATACTAAGACATTGTCCATAGTGCTCCAGGCATTTTGGAAGGTTTCTTCTGACATGCTTATCATTTTGGAAAAATGCATGAAATCCGTGAATAAATGCATTGCATTGTGTAAATAATTTCGAGCTGGACGGCTCAGGTAAGGCTACACCGACCTGAGCACGAGCGCGTGACAGGTGTGGGTTAAATTATGCATGTATCCCAGACAGAATAGCTTTCAATACATGGAGAGCTTTTTATGGTGTGTGTATGTATATATATGTTTTTTAGTGTGTGTGTGTGTGTGTGTGTGTGTGTATGTATATATATGTTTTTTAGTGTGCGTGTGTGTGTGTTTGAAATATTAAGCAAAAAATATATTTGGGCACTATAGAAACAGAATACTCAGCTGTTTTATAAATATATTTTTATTGTTGTTTATTAATAATATTATTATTATTATTATTATTATTATTATGTATTTTTTCTCTGCTGTATATTTTGCAATCCTGGGTCACACTATATACATTTTATTATTATTTATTATTTGTTTATTTCGTTTTCCCAGAGTTTGATTAAGCTAGCGTGTCTTGCAATGCAGAGGGAGGAACGATTCCCCACATCTGCTGACTGCTGAGCGCTCTCTCTCTCTCTCTCTCTCTCTCTCTCTTTCCCTCTCTCGCTCTCTCTCTTTCCCTCTCTCTCTCTCTTTCCCTCCCTCTCTCTCATTCTCTCTTTCCCTCTCTCTCATTCTCTCTCTCTCTCTCTCTCTCTCTCTCTCTCTCTCTCTCTCTCTCTCTCTCTCTCTCATTCTCTCTTTCCCTCTCTCTCTCTCTTTCTCATTCTCTTTCCCTCACTCTCTCTCCCCCTCTCTCTCTTTCTCATTCTCTTTCTCATTCTCTTTCTCATTCTCTTTCCCTCTCTTTCCCTCTCTCTCCCCCCTCTCCGTCTCTCTCTTTCTGCCTCCGTCTCTCTCTTTCTGCCACCCCCCCCATGGTGTGGAATGCCAGGATCTCCTTTTCTTACACTCGGTCCATGTTTTCCATCCAAACACCGAGTTAACTCGCACCGAAATGTCAGTTTGACAGATTAAAATAAGCATCTCGTTAGAGCAAGCATCTCAAATATTTTGCTTTAGAGGTGTTGGAGCAGGGCTGTACTAATCTGTAGGCTGTTGTAATCCTGACTGATTTATCTGCAAATATGTACATACTACAACCTCTGGATGTAGGAAAGGGTTATTTATATAGTTTGGTTTTTTAATTTGAAGTAGAATGGTCTCCATGATGCTTCGGTTTTAAGGGGGAAGGGAAGCAAATCATTGGGAATCTCTGGCTGTGAAACCTGAGACTGCTAAAAGTATGGAGGAAAAACGCAGCAACTCGGGGTGACTGTTCGTGTTTCTGATCAGAATCTTAAGGAAAATTGTTTGAAGCTCTGAATCTATCCTCTATTACTGTATTCAAGCTGTGATAAATAACAGATTCGAACACAATACGTTTTACTCCGCTGTAGCTGTGTACATTATCTGGCTACTACGTCCAACACTCTCGGAAATTAAAGTACAGAAGAACTAAACCTTGCCTCTGAGGTAGTACTATGACCCTGACATGTTTTATAGCTTTGTAAGCAATTTTCTGTCTTTTTTTTTACCTCAGAAACTCCTTAAATAAACCTGAGTTAGCGCTTCATGAAGTGAATGTATATTTTGAAAGGTTTCCAGGTAAAACCCATTAAAGATATAATAATAATATCACCACCACAGCAACAAGAAGGAAAAACAAAATGTATATTTTGGTACATTTTTGTCTGAGAGTGTGTGAGGTTCAGTATAAACAAAATGCACACATCCAAAGCAAAATCTGTACATTTAGTGACCAAACTTTCCACAAAGTGCCTATAGGAAAGTATATCGACATGATATTTAATACATTTGTTTACATGTGTGATCTGTGTTACTCCAACACGAACACTCAGCCACTTTTTAGGAAGCGCTGTATCCTGGTTCCTTGTCCTGTGAACACTGGGTGTGATGTTTCACATTTATTAACTCCTTCACACCTGGGGGCAATTGCTCTTCGTCTGGCATCACGCTGTATGATTTATCAGTCGGATTTTACTGTTAAAGACACAATCACACGGCGTAAAGGATAATCATTTTGGATGAGATTTGATGCCAAACGTGGCACAATATATCTGATTTAGCGCCATAATTAGTCAACAGCGATAGGAAATCTAACAACAGGAGGCCGGTGTAGCATTACATTACTCTCACAGGACGGCTACGAATACGGTCATGCCGATACCGCAAACACCGTAAACAAAACCTACAGGATTTATGGGGTTCATTGAATTGTGGCAACAGAGGAAAAATAGTGTGTAATGTATGTCATCTCACAGTTATATCATGACATCCAGGACAAAAAAGGATGGAAAAAATGAAGTGGATGAATTACGTCATTATGAATTAGATGAATTAGATATTACATGGATTTTTTTATGTTACAGTTTATTATGGAATTCATGCTGGATTCAACTCGCTCAATGTGAAAGAAACAATCAATCATTAAAAAGTCAGCTGGAATCCGTGTAGTGGCATTTGTGTGATTCTGGAAGGAGGGAGGAAATGGAAGAAACCTGGAAGCCCAGAAACACAGCAGAGACAGTAACAAGAGGGTCAGGATGGAATTGTGGATCCTCAAACTATCAAGATGTCCACCGTTCCTGTGGAAAATACACTGTATGTGTTGATTGGATCTAAGAATATATCCTGGGAAATCTTTCTACGTTGTAAAAATGTATTATTTGTAATGTAATAAAGTGCACGGACAACTGCATGGAAAGATTTCCTTGGCAGCGTTGTGACCGCTGATATCTGCTGGTATCTGTTTACAAACTGAATCGATAAGGCTTATGTCTGTTTAACTACAGCACATGCTTTAGCTATGCAGCGAATTGATCAGAGCCTGACGTTTGCTGTCTGAGGAACACGGCACATGCAGTTAGCGACATTTTAACAGGCTGTTAAATCCTTAAGCAAAGGGATTAAAAAAATGATACAAATTTCAAATCACCATGCTTATCTACATATTTGATAGCACTATGAAAATCCACAGTAAATGCTTTAGGTTTATGTGCCGCATATAAATTTGATCTGATACTGAGCATGGACCTGGACCTGGACTGCCTGGAGATACATGAGATTACTATGGATGGTGCCATTTAGAAACCATGAAGATGGCTTTGGACTGCAGTTGATATAATGAGTTTGCACTCAAGCCTCCATCAGTGAACATCGGTGACTTCATGTTAAAGCTAGAATGATTTCCTGTGATCATGTGGTCATAGATGTAAAGCGAAATGATTTATAATAACACTCTCTGGTGTCACCCAGATGAGCATGATATTGCCTTTTGAGTCTTGTGGTTCCTTCATTCATCATATCGTCTCAAAGTTTTTCCTCACCACCAATAGGGATCAATTTCAATTTAAAATTTATAGAGCTTGATATTTCTTGCCATTATCTTCCCTACACAGAACCTTGGTGATGGTGGTGGTGGTGGTGGTGGATATTTCTCAGCCCACGAATGGATTATGTAGAGAGAAAGCCAGCTGTGGGAGTCAGTTAGTAACGATGCCCTCAGCCCTGCTGCAGCTGTTGAGATTTTCGGTTGTTAGAGGTGGCATCCAGAATATCACATGACACCCAAGATACCTTGGAGTGATGCAGAGAGAGAGAGAAAGTGAGAACGTGAGAGAGGGAGAGAATTAGAGAGTGAGTGAGAAAATAAGAGTGAGAAAGTGAGAGAGAAGGAGAGAGCATGAGATTTAGAGAGAGAGAAGGAGAAAATGACTGAGTAAGTGAGAGAGCGAGAATTAAAATGTGAGAGAGCGAGAGAGAGAAAGAACATGAGAGAACGTGTGTGTGTGACACAGAGAGGTGGATACAACATACAAAAATACTCTTATGTTCCTATTGACATTTTATATAATTCAGAAATCTCAATACGGGGCACGGTGGCTTAGTGGTTAGCACGTTCGCCTCACAACTCCAGGGTTGGGGGTTCGATTCCCGCCTCCGGCTTGTGTGTGTGGAGTTTGCATGTTCTCCCCGTGCCTCGGGGGTTTCCTCCGGGTAGTCCGGTTTCCCCCGGTCCAAAGACATGCATGGTAGGTTGATTGGCATCTCTGGAAAAATTGTCCGTAGTGTGTGATTGTGTGAGTGAATGAGAGTGTCCTGCGATGGGTTGGCATTCCGTCAAGGGTGTATCCTGCGTTGATGCCCGGTGACGCCTGAGATAGGCACAGGCTCCCTGTGACCCAAGGTAGTTCGGATAAGCGGTAGAAGATGAATGAATGAAATCTCAATACCACAAGTACATCCTGAGACGTGAAACTTGAGGATCAGTAAATCTATGGCACGTGTGTATGTACGAGTGAGTCGGATTTCCCTTCAGCAGTTTGTGCTGGCGAAGCTAAACTCACACCCAGCGACTTGCTTGCGCTGGCTTGTGCGCCTGTTTGATGGCTTATCGGATTTTCCCTTGTATTTCTGATTAAACATCCGCACCACTGAAACTGCTATGGTAGAAGAAGGGCTGATGTAAGGAAATGCAGCTACAGAAGAAAAGAAAGAAAGAAACGATGATGCACAAACAATGCGAATGTCTCGTGGTGGTTAAGCGTGTCCGAAGTTTTCTGTGTGTCCCAGCTGTTCGGACACTTTACACACAGGCTGCTTTGTTCACTTCTGGTGCACCAGAGACTCCACAAAGCTGCTTCTGTGCTGCAGGAACTTGGTGGTCACTCTGTATGTGTGTGTGTGTGTGTGAGTGTCTGTTGCTGCTGCCAGTGTGGTTGAGAGATAAGTACACTGGCAATGGCTTTGAACCCTTTACTGGCTGTGAACCTGCTCAAATATTGAAATCCGTCGAACTTGTTGAAGTCTCTGAGCGCATCGGTTCTTCACTGACCTTTTAAACACGGTTCTACTATTAAAAACCGTACAGCTTTACTGTACATGCTGGAATATTATAAGCTGACTGAACACACAGGCTTTAATGTATTAAAGAAGGAAGGAAGGAAGGTTTATTGTCATTTTATTGAACATCTCATCAGTGAACATTTGAAGACTTCATCAGGAATGAATTAGTGTTAAGTCTGTAATGATGTCAGAAATGACGCTGACCTGTTGCTCTTGGTTACACAATTCTACTCGACTATAGAGTAGAATGTTGTATAGTTGTAGAAAAGGACATTATTTACATTGACATTATTTTCTGTCCAGTGTCACCCAAATGAGGATGAGGTTCACTTCTGAGTCTGGTTCCTCTCAAGGTTTCTTCCTCATATCATCTCAGGGAGTTTTTCCTCACCATCATCACCTCAGGTTGATCATTAGGGATAAATGTTAGCGATAAATAGTAACTTAATTTGAAACGTTGCAATTTTTAGTCTGTTTCAATACTCCTGTAAAGCTGCTTTGAGACAACGTCACTTATTAAAAGCTCAAGACAAATAAATTGAATTGAATGGAATTTAACATGTGGTATACGAAAGGGAATGAAACTAAGAACCAGGGTAAAAAAAAAATCAACTTAAAAGGAAAAAAAAAACTATAAATGAATACTATAACTGTAAAAATGTCTCTTAGAAGACTAGACCTAGTAACGGTTGGATTATTGTTAAAACGAGCTAACGATGTGATCAGGATTGAAACACAAATAAATCCCATAATACCAGTGTAGGCAATATTTTCTCTAACATGGTAGCGAATGCTCCTGATCATCGAACGCCGAAAGAATAATTATTTCATGTTGTTGCCCAAACATACCACAAGACCTGAGGATACATGACCTAAAGTATTGACTAGCATTTACGCTCAGACGACTGCAGGTCATTGGAGAATGCTAAGTGTCCCAGAGTAATGCAAGTGTGTTAGGAGCTCTCAAATACCAGGGTATTCACTGTATACCAGAAGCTATCAATAGTCCTAAAGTATTGGGACGTATAGGGTTCCTTGGTTGTATTTTAAATCTGGACCATAAATATCACCTGAGCTGTGTCGTAAATTACGTACTACACACTTACACTACGGACTAAGTATCGTCTGAGCGGAACACTAACGTTTTATTATTATTATTATTATTATTATTATTATTATTATTATTATTAAACAAAACTATAAGCCATGTTATAAAACGTTCATCTTGCCCGTTGGCCATCTTGTAGCCCCACCCCTCTGCCGCTACATAAATCAAAGCTGAAAAAGTGCATTAAATGTACATAATTTTTTTATTTGCAAGTCTTGGGACTTTTTACATTCTTTAAATTTCCACCCTGTGTAGCCTCGGATTCCTGACAGAATTGGGTCCCAGCGTGAACGTCTGATGTCGTAGCTCGTCTGTTTCAAAGTTTGGCATGGTGTTTGATTTTAAGATGCTTTTCTGCTCACCACAATTAGATCCTGTGTACCGTAACCTTCATGCCATCCATCCTCTGATGTTCCCCGTCTTTCAAGCCAATGCTCTTAATCTTGATTTTAATCTCGAACCGTGCTGCTGCCTTATGATTGGCTAATTGGATAAAAGAATGAGCATCTGTTCTTTAAATATGTTTCCTATAAGCTTTACTGTATATCTTTAATAATATGATTAAAAAGATCTAGAACTTCCATAGAAGCGCAAATCATTTCCTTTTAATACTTCGTTCTTAAATGTCTATCATCGCCATGAAGGTATATATTTTTACGCACCACAATCTTTTTGTTTCGCGTCTGTTTTATTTTCATGCCGCAATCTCTAATATTTATTTTCTTGTTTTCCTCAATCCTTCATCCTGCTCTCATTCACCCGCTCTCGACTGTAACACGTTTTTCCTTTATCTTCTTTTTTCTCTCTCTTTTTCAAACATCAGTTGGAGTTAATTGAGTGTTCTAAACCCCTGCACCTCGATGTGACTTATTAAAAGTCGAAATGCCTGAAGGTTGTTTCTGCAGTCATGCAGAGAGCCAGTCGACTCATTCACTTCTTTCTTTCTTTCTTTCTTTCTTTCTTTCTTTCTTTCTTTCTTTCTTTCTTTCTTTCTTTCTTTCTTTCTTTCTTTCTTTCTTTCTTTCTTTCTTTCTTTCTTTCTTTCTTTCTTTCTTTCTTTCTTTCTTTCTTTCAAGCAGGATCAGGCTTGGTGTGGGGGAGTTGAGTAAAGTGACTTTAGAAACACTTTAGATATTTATACACCGCTGCCCACGTCCACCATATCTAGCAGTGTTTTTGGTGAAATCCTGTAGTACGTATCAGGAGGTTGTGTGTAAAAGTAAGGAAGGAAGCTTTTTTTTTCACAGCCTTTATCAGCTGCCTGCCACCAGAAATTGTTTAGCCATGCAAATCGAGCTCTGCGGTAATGAGGCACGGCTCAACCCAAGGCAGAAACGTTGTGTACAAGATTCATCAGGAGAACAAACCCACGTCCACTTTTGGACACCGTTGGATTGTTTCATATTACAAGGTCAACGGCGTAGCTTGAAATATTCGCTTTTTCCCAAAAGTCCCTGAATACTGTAGCTAAATAAAGGTAATTATCGTGTGAGGAAAAAATCAGCTACATAACAAAATCTGTAAAGATAAAAAACACATAAAACATGTTCAGGTAAATGGAAATACAGTGATACCTTGAGATACGAGTGCTTTGACGTACGAATTTTTTGAGATACGAGCTGTGATTCGACAAAATTTTTGGCTTGAGATACGAGCAAATTTTTGAGATACAAGCATCCGAGCTGCCGCCGCAGAAACAAAGATCCCCAACAACCACATGTGCTCTGTTTCCCCTGCCTCAGCTTCCCGCGTCTCACTCGGTTAAAGCCGCCTTCACACTGCACACGACAAACGACGGCCGATAAACAGGAAGTCATTCATTTCCTATGGAGAGTCGCAAATGCGCTGCGTGAGGTGACGACCATCTGCGGATCCGTAATGTTCGGATCCGTTTTGAGCGTTGGATACGTTAAAAAATTGAACTTGTGCGACTGCACCGCATCTGATATGCCGACCGGACAGGTTTTTATTAAAACGACCGGCAGATGTTAGTGAAGAAAGAGTGACAAAAAAGGCAAAAAGCAAAATTAATGTAAAGAACACAGAAATTGTAGCAATTAAGTTCGGTTAAGTTAAGAGAAATCAAGCATCGCGTTAGTTCTGGCAGGCCACGTCGTCAAGCGTGCATCAGCTGGTAATCAGCTGTCCACGACGCGCACTAATCCGGTTACGACATCCATATTACCCGACCATTTAAATTCCCATTCATTGAGCCGCTTTCTAGCGCTTCGCTGCTGCTGCATTTAAACTCCCTCCTCCAACCCCGACTCCACCATGCCGGAACCTGTGTTCGTTGTACCAGTTTACGTCATAAATCTCCACATATTTTTCTCTCTCTCTCTCTCTCTCTCTCTCTCTCTCTCTAATTATTTAATTATTTATTTATTTATTCATTTATTACTTTCCTTTCCTATTTTTAACTCTATGCATGATTAATGGTTCTGTTATACGGGGGTCTACGGTATTCTATTTTCTAGTTGCTGCTCTCCCCGCTCTAAATGAAGTTTAGTTAAGTTCCATTTAAGTGTAAAGTAGCATTAAGAGTGCGAGTAAGTGAACGAAAGTGAAAGTGTAATTCCTCCTAACTCCTCCGCCTGTTTACTCCTCCCTCAACCTCCGTGCGCATCTTCCGTAAAGTAAAACTAGTTTATTTTTTTAACATCCTCTTTCATTACTGTATGTTTTTATACAATATTTGTCATTTATAAATACAGGTACTGTACATTTTTCATATTCAAAACACAAACAAAACAACTGGAGTGGAATTTTGCGAGCTGGAACGGATTAATGGGATTTCAATGAATTTAAATGGGGAAAATTGCTTTGAGATACGAGCAATTTGAGATACGAGCAAGGTCACGGAACGAATTAAACTCGTATCTCGAGGTATCACTGTGTATCCATTCAGCAGCATCTATGGAACAGAAGGATTTGTTTTTGACTTCAGTTGAATTTTTTTTTTGTTGTTGTTTTGTATTTAGTTAGTCAGCTAGTTGAGTCCCATTGTTTTGCAGTCAGTTAGTTAGGTTCCCTTAATATTCAGTTACCTACATAGGTCTCTAATTTCCAGTCAGCTAGTTAAGTCCGCTTGATTTGCAGTCAGCTACTTATGTAGCCTTGTTAAGCTAGCTGAGTCCCCTAGTTTTTCAATTAACTAGTTAAGTCCCTTTTTTTTTGCAGTCAACTAGTTAAGTTCCCCTTTTTTCAATCAATTAGCTGTCTACAAAACATGGACGCAACTAGCTTAGTCCCATTGTTGTTGACACAGCCACATGATTTCTCTTTTTGCAGTCAGTTAATTAAGTCTGTTTAGTTTGCAGGCAACTAGTTAAGTCCCCTTGGTTTTGTTTATTTATTTATTTATTTTTTATACAGCTAGACGAATCCCTCCGATTTTCTCTCTGCAGTCCCTAATTTTCAGTCCTGGTGTTTAATAATTGGCTAGTTGGTAGTTTAATTCCCTTTTTAATACAGCTAGTTAAGTCCCAAGTTAAGTTCTTTTGTACTTGTATAGTTGTATAGAATTATATTATTCAAATCTTTTGCAGCCAGCTAGTGAAGTCCCTTTATTTTGCAGTCAGGACTTTGTGGATATTTTGACTCTGGGTGGAATTTTTCCCCAGAGGTGAACACGGTGTCCTCTTACACTGCCAGGGTTTTTGTGTGTGTGTGTGTGTGTGTGTGTGTGTGTGTGTGTGTGTGTGTGTGTAGTAGATTCCTTTTTATACAAAGCTGAACAGGTGGCGACTAGACAGACAAAGTTTCTTGCGATTGATAGCCATAACCGCAGTCGTGTTCCAGCGGCTGCAGCAGCAGGACCTGCTTCTACTTTTAGCATGTTGGTTTCTCAACATCGGGCAAAACAATACACACAGTAGAAACAGCATCTGGAACAAAGTTACAGATGTTTTTAAATATTCAAATGTTCCTGTGTGCCTGTAACGACAAATAGGTGACAGCTTTGAGATCTTTCTCATGTTTTATTTATTTTATTTTTTTGGGTGAGGAAGCTTGTTTATATATGAGCATAAAGTGGCTGCTAGTCATTTTTTCCCCATGGCATGCAAAGTGTCATAGCTGGGGGCACAAAAATAGTCTGTTTTTCTTTTGTGCTTGTGAAAGCCCTGAATCCAAACGGGTAACGACTGATGCGATCCAGATGACGAAGAGTTTAGGTGCTTTAGCAGCTCTCCAGTCTTTTCTCTTAAATGTCTAAGGTGGATGAAGCTGTAAATTAGCAATTTATTTACAAGTATTCTCCCCTACATACAGTTCGTTCCTGCACCATTTTAGAGTTCATATCTAGATATCTGCTATCGGGATGAGTCTCTAATTGTACCGTGCAGCATGGAGCTGGTTTAGATTTGCATGGAGCTGCTTTGCATTTGAAAGAGAAAGTTTTTTAAACACAAACCGGCCCAGCGAGAATTTCTACAGAGCTATAAACCGACCCATAAACAAGCCGTCAGTGTTTTCTGGAGTGAGTAATTGATTAAACAGTTTTAAAAACTTTTTGCTGTAGCTTAATTATAAATGATTATTGATCAAGCGTGGGGCTTAACGTATAGCGCTACAAGTGAAGGAAGAGCAGTTTTAATGAAGAAACTGAGAAATCGATAAAGGATCGAGATGCAATGAAACGAAACACGACGTTAGCGAAGGTCGACGGATCGCGTGGCGTCGGTATCGATTCGGAGTTTTACAGCAGAAACTCTGTATTTAGGTCGTTGCTGTAGGTGTTGGTTGTTGGGGTTTATAGACGAATGGACAAATTACTCTATCAGTGGAGGTCGTTTCCTCTCTTTCTTCTCCACTGGTGTTGACAGGATTTTAAAGGATTTTATTTTTAAGGTTCATTTTTGAATAGCAAGGACTGGAAAGGGAGGAAAAAGAGAGAGAGGGATGGAAGCTGGAGGAGGCATTTCTTTTTATTTGGAGAGAAATAGCTTGGGGATGAAAGGCTCTGGAGAGTCAATAACAGATGCGTTCTTGTGTTGTGGCAGTTACGGCAGTCAGCTATTCTGAGAAATTGTAAGTGTTGATGATCTAATTTGAGTTGCCTGTATAGACTCAAAGTAGAAAAGATACTAAACTGCACCGGTACCATTTTGTCTGTAATGGGGTAATCCTCAGGGGTGCAGTTTAATACCTTTTTTCATTCCATGATGGATGCTTTTTGAAGAGTCTGTCTAGTTGCACTTTTAACAGGCATGAAATTGCATGGCCACTGAGATAAAACCCACGAAAGCACCTTAAACTCTACATCACACATATTGTAATGTACAAATATCATTTAATTTTTACTCTTTTTTAAGGTCATACCACATGACACGTTTATGACAACCAAAAGTCTCAAAACTTGTTACAGAATTGCACTTTTTTTGTCCACATTAATAGAAGAAAAATTGTTTATAATCACGCTATCCGGTGTCACCCAGATGAGGATGGACTCCCTGACATTTCAAGGTTTCTTCCTCATATCGTTTCAGGGAGTTTTTCCTCACCATCACCTCCTCTGGTTTGCTGATTTTAAGGAAAATTTAAATTTCTAATTTATATTCTGTAATTATATATATTTCTGTAAAGATTGTGTCCTTTGTTAAAAGATTCCCAATATACAAATATAAAAGCCTCACAAGGTTGTTTGTTTTCTTTTTTAAAGAATTGCACTACATGATATTTTGACTTTCAGTGACAAGTACAGTATAATATTACATGTATTATGGATTTAAAAAATTAAGGCAAGAAATATATAAGACAGAAAGAGTCTGCGTCATGTTACTAACCCCTAAATTAGCTTTTCCACCTTTAATCAATATTATACGTGGGATGTGGTTGCCTAGTGGTTAAGGCATTGGATTACTGATCAGAAGGTCATTAGTTCAAATCCCAGGTCCACCAGGCTGCCACTGCTGGGCAGGCAATTCAGAGGGATTTCAGAACAGCGTAACGGATATTGCGTCATCGGGTAGGCGTGGCCTATTTGATAATCTAACCCTAACCATAACCGTAGTTTTTTGGTTGTTTATTTGTTTTCTAAACAAAATCTACCTGTATGACTGTTTTGTCCTTCGTAGTATGCTCTTTTTTTTTTTTTTGAAAGAGTTCGTTTTTCCAAGACCTCCGGAAACACGCCCACTTTACGTCGCGGTAACGAAACCCCTGGAATTTAGTGAATGCCACCACTGCTGGGCCCCTGAGCAAGGCTCTTGTTGCTCAGTTGTATAATTTGAAATAAAATGTAAGTCACTCTGGAATAAGAGTGTCTGCTAAATGTAAAATATATATATGTGTGATGTGCAGTTATACAAACACACAGCAAGCTTTGTTTTCTCTTCCGGAAGTCTCTTTGAGATGGAATCTAATCTTATGGCAGACACAAAAACCTAATTTTAATCTTGTATACTTCCGCTTATTTTGCATTTGACATGATTTACATCGCAGTCCACACTCCAAGGTTAAACTGTCACCTCTTTCACACTCGAGCACTAAAGATGGCCGCCCAGATCCTCCAGCTGAGCTGATTTGTTACATAAACACTATACCCAGCTGACCCCTGGGCTGCTTTCGTGGCTCATCACTGGACTCCAATCATCTGGGCATGACAGCTGCTGCGGAGAAGCTCTCAAGGTTTGACCGTCAGGTTCCTGTCCTATGAACACATTGTGATGAGTCTTCTTACTGTACACAATAGGCTTACATCATAACAACATTCTTTGAAGGAAAAATTGAGCCACAATAGAAGAATAATTGGGGTGAAGCCAGCTGCAAGCAAAGACCTCCAGATCAATAGAAACATAATGGTAGTAGAAGGATAATGGGGCTGCCATCTTGACCAAATATTTGTGAAGGAATAACTAACAAGAACAGAACGTTCTAGGCCAGTGGCTTGTGCGAGTCCGATCGATAAAAGGTAATAGCACAGAAGTTGCTACAGGTATTACAACCATCACATAGCATAGCTTCAGAAACCCCTTGGGCAGTAATAAATAAAAAGAACAGTCAAGATGAGAGCATGAGGCATCTGCAGCAGACGGAGATGAAGCGATGCACCAAGTTCTATTAGACTATTAATGACCCTCTTATGCTTGTATGATGCTTATGTCAGCTGCCCAGTATGTGAGTTTTCTTTAAGTTTTTTTTTGTGGCTCTCTGCATCATTTAGAAGTAAAGAACAGGAAGAAGGAAGCAGGAGGTCTAACAGGAGGAAGTGATGAGTTAGCAAGAAGCAGCTTCATGTATTATATCTTGCATTATGTCTTTGTCTTAGATATCCAACACTGGTCCTTGTAATGTGTAATATTTCATTATACCTTATATAATTCATATATATATATATATATATATATATATATATATATATATATATATATATATATATATATATATATATATATATATATACACACACACACACACACACACATACATACGTGTTTGTGTGTGTGTGTGTACGTATATATACTTAAGCTGAGTGAGCTGTGTGTTCTGTTTGTATAGCTATAGACAGGAGACGTATCAGAAACACCAGATACGGTAGACACCGCTGTCTCCGATACACCCTGGTGTTAATCTGGCTGACCCGCACCCCACGACACCCCCCACATATATAGTATATTTATCTTTATGAATTCTATTTCTGACATTAGCCACTATTAGCCATTATAAGCATCTAATTATCGCTGTATTACGCAATTAAGGCCAGTCATCTGAAAAACATTCAAGGTCAAGTATCGCTGGATTAATTAACCTGTATCATGTGTAGCGTTAATGCAGGGTTATGACGCAAAGTACAGAAATAAATATTCCACAGACACAACAAGGGCTGAGATACAGCGGGGGTAAACCAGCAAAAAAGCGTTACATGGACGTTAAAAAAAACATACAGTGTATAATAAAGTACATTATTTCTCACAGAGTGACAGTCCTACTTACACACACTGCAGGCTTTAGGTGGTTAACATGCTTCTCTGGGGGCAAATTGTTATGCCACCCAGCAAAAAAACAAAACTCCATGTCAGAATAGAAAAATAATGGTGCAGATAAAAAAGAAATAAGTAATCATAAGCCCCCAAGGAAAAAAATCATCTATCCTTGTGATTTTTTTACCCCAGTCGCCGGAGCCGGTTTGTGTAAAGCTCTAATCTGATTAGCAAAAAAAAATTTTCTCATACGTCTAATAGTAATAACACCTTGTTATAGGAGGCAAGAAGGTAACAAGAAATATTAAGAAGAAATATTTTCTTTTATAGATTGATAACTGCTAAGATTTCTCTATAAGACCTTTTACTGGTCCCTTTAGGACAGCAATGACCTAAGAGCTAAAGAAAAGGCTAATAACGAAAAAAACAAAATTATTATTATAGTGGAACTGAGAATAAGTGGCAATCTGTGCTGATTATAGAGTCAATCTTGTGTGGGCTGGCCAAGTCCTGTCGCACTGGATATGTCCACCTCTCTGGGGATGATGTGTTTTCTCTGTTAGCCGTGCGCTCATTAATCAGAATAATAACTCCCTAAGCTTGTGATAATGACAAAACTATCAAGTGTGGGATGGTGAAGAGAGGCGAATAGCTGACTGGTGTGTATCAGTAGGTAAACGCTTGGTAGTGTGTTAGTGCTAGTTATATACTGTAAGGTAGGTGGACCATTGCGTTACACCACATCCAAGTCAAGTCAAGTCAAGTCAACTTTATTTATAGAGCACATTTAAAAACAACAGCTGTTGGCCAAAGTGCTGTACAGAATTAAAGCATATAAAAAAAAATACAAAACAAGATACAAAATGCAAAAGTCAACATAGGACACAACAACAGATAATAGACTAAGGTTATACCGGTGAGCTTACCTACGATCGTACGCAACAGTAAAAAGATACGTTTTAAGAAGAGACTTAAAATCTGCGTATGTTGTTGCTGTTCTTATATAACTTGGTAACTTGTTCCATAACTGTGGAGCAGCCACTGAAAAGGCGCGATCACCTTTCGATTTCAATCGAGTCCTAGGTACAGTCAACTGAAGACCACCAGTTGCCCGAAGTTCCCTAGAGAAATTACATTGTAACAGAAGATCCGACATATAGGATGGAGCCAATCCATGGAGACCCTTATAGACAAACAGCAGTGTCTTAAAATGAATACGAAATTTAACTGGAAGCCAGTGAAGAGAAATCATCACTGGTGAAATATGTGCATTCACACACATATTCATGATCCATGTCACTGCAGGTGAATTCTGCCAAACAGGACAACAAAGACATGATGAAATATAACCTGGACTTTTCCTCCCAATCTTTTAGCAGTTTTCCAGTTACAGTACATTGATTCTCGGCCCACTGTAGCTTCAGATTCTTGATCTTGGCTCAACATGAATGAAACCTTACAGTATGTGGTCTTCTGTTATTGTAGCCAACAAGTTTAATGTGTTTTGAGGTTGGAGTCCCTTTTCTGCTCACCATGTGGTGGCTCAAGCGGTTAAGGCTCTGGGTTGTTGATTGGAGGATCAGGGTTCAAGCACCAGTATTGCCAAGCTGCTAGTGTTGGGCCCCTGAGCAAGGCCCTTAACTCAACACCCTGTGCTCTGACTCCAAACTCCAACCTTGTGATATGTAGAGAAAATAATTTCACTGCGCTGTAATGTAGATGTGACGAACAAGGGCTTCATAAAGACTGGTTATTCGAGCTTGAACCAGTCTGACAATTGCTCTCTGAACACTTTACGGCTTTAAGCACCATCATTGGATTATTATTTTTTTGTTTGTGATGCACACCCTTCTGTGTCAACTGTACAAACTGTAGAGCTTTTTATAGCTTTGCAAATAAAAGTATCTTCATTATCTGTTGTCATAGCCTGTAATACATCAACCAAATCACAGCATGCGTCGTGGCCTACAGACGTGACCACCGTGGACCACATTCACTAACATGTTCACAGTCACCCAAATACTGATTGAACACACCTATGTTCACACGCACACACACGCGCACACACACACACACACACACACACACACACACACTTTTTCTTTCTCTCGCTCTATCTCTCTCACATACACACACATATACCCCACACACACACACACACACTTTCTCTTTCTCTATCTCTCTGTCTCTCTCTTTCTTGCACTCACAAACACTCACACATACACTCCTTCTTTGACTCGCAACCAGGCACTCTCTCCCTCCCTCTCTCTCTCTCTCTCTCTCTCTCTCTCTCTCTCTCTCTCTCTCTCTCTCTCACACACTCACTCACTCACTCTCAACCAGACAGACACTCTCTCTCTCTCTCACTCACTCTTTCACTCACAACCAGACACTCATTCACACACTCACACACTCACTCACTCACTCTCTCACTCACTCACACACACACATACACTTTTTCTTTCTCTCTCTCTATCTCTCTCACACACACACACTTACCCTCATATACTCCTTCTTTTACTTACTCTCAACCACACACACACACTTTCTCTTTCTCTATCTCTCTGTCTCTCTCTCTTTCTTGCACTCACAAACACTCACACATACACTCCTTCTTTCACTCACAACCAGGCTCTCTCTCTCTCTCTCTCTCTCTCTCTCTCTCTCACACACACACACACACACACACACACACACACACACACACACACACACACACACACACACACACACACACACACACACACACTCACTCACTCTCAACCAGACACACTCTCTCTCTCTCTCTCTCTCTCTCTCTCTGTCTTTCACTCACACACTCCCTCATTCACACACTCACTCACTCACTCTCAACCAGACACTCACTCACTCACTCACACACTCACTCACTCACTCACAACCAGACACAACTCCCTAACCCATTTCTTAGGAATAGGTTTAACAGTCTTAGATTTTGATACAATAATCTCATTATGAGAAATAAAAAAAAGAGCGAAAATAAAAGGTGAATAAAGGAAAGATTATCTTAGATGTCATGTTTGCAGTGTTTAACCTCAGGATTGATTAACGTTAAAGAGCCATTAACACACTTACACGATTTGACCTCGGCCTTTGCATAAAGCTGGATTTTAAAGACAAAGCATTGTTTGTTTTTTGCAGAATGAACTCCCGCTTCCCCCCTTCTTTTTTTAGACCGCTATGATTCACTGGCCTGTGTGGGCTTTTCTAAAACCGAGTGCTGTGTGTTTGTTTGTACTTTCGAAACACAAAAACCTAATTTTAATCTTGTATACTTCCGCTTATTTTGCATTTGACATGATTTACATCGCAGTCCACACTCCAAGGTTAAACTGTCACCTCTTTCACACTCGAGCACTAAAGATGGCCGCCCAGATCCTCCAGCTGAGCTGATTTGTTACATAAACACTATACCCAGCTGACCCCTGGGCTGCTTTCGTGGCTCATCACTGGACTCCAATCATCTGGGCATGACAGCTGCTGCGGAGAAGCTCTCAAGGTTTGACCGTCAGGTTCCTGTCCTATGAACACATTGTGATGAGTCTTCTTACTGTACACAATAGGCTTACATCATAACAACATTCTTTGAAGGAAAAATTGAGCCACGTGTTAGCGATTACAGAAACAACGAACGGTCCACCTGAGGGAGGAAAGGCTTTCTATCCATCCTGAAATACCCCAATAGAAGAATAATTGGGGTGAAGCCAGCTGCAAGCAAAGACCTCCAGATCAATAGAAACATAATGGTAGTAGAAGGATAATGGGGCTGCCATCTTGACCAAATATTTGTGAAGGAATAACTAACAAGAACAGAACGTTCTAGGCCAGTGGCTTGTGCGAGTCCGATCGATAAAAGGTAATAGCACAGAAGTTGCTACAGGTATTACAACCATCACATAGCATAGCTTCAGAAACCCCTTGGGCAGTAATAAATAAAAAGAACAGTCAAGATGAGAGCATGAGGCATCTGCAGCAGACGGAGATGAAGCGATGCACCAAGTTCTATTAGACTATTAATGACCCTCTTATGCTTGTATGATGCTTATGTCAGCTGCCCAGTATGTGAGTTTTCTTTAAGTTTTTTTTTGTGGCTCTCTGCATCATTTAGAAGTAAAGAACAGGAAGAAGGAAGCAGGAGGTCTAACAGGAGGAAGTGATGAGTTAGCAAGAAGCAGCTTCATGTATTATATCTTGCATTATGTCTTTGTCTTAGATATCCAACACTGGTCCTTGTAATGTGTAATATTTCATTATACCTTATATAATTCATATATATATATATATATATATATATATATATATATATATATATATATATATATATATATATATATATATATATATATATATACACACACACACACACACACACACACACACACACATACATACGTGTTTGTGTGTGTGTGTGTGTGTGTGTACGTATATATACTTAAGCTGAGTGAGCTGTGTGTTCTGTTTGTGTAGCTATAGACAGGAGACGTATCGGAAACACCAGATACGGTAGACACCGCTGTCTCCGATACACCCTGGTGTTAATCTGGCTGACCCCCACCCCACGCCACGCCACCCCCCACATATATAGTATATTTATCTTTATGAATTCTATTTCTGACATTAGCCACTATTAGCCATTATAAGCATCTAATTATCGCTGTATTATGCAATTAAGGCCAGTCATCTGAAAAACATTCAAGGTCAAGTATCGCTGGATTAATTAACCTGTATCATGTGTAGCGTTAATGCAGGGTTATGACGCAAAGTACAGAAATAAATATTCCACAGACACAACAAGGGCTGAGATACAGCAGGGGTAAACCAACAAAAAAGCTTTACATGGACGTTAAAAAAAACAGTGTATAATAAAGTACATTATTTCTCACAGAGTGACAGTCCTACTTACACACACTGCAGGCTTTAGGTGGTTAACATGCTTCTCTGGGGGCAAATTGTTATGCCACCCAGCAAAAAAACAAAACTCCATGTCAGAATAGAAAAATAATGGTGCAGATAAAAAAGAAATAAGTAATCATAAGCCCCCAAGGAAAAAAATCATCTATCCTTGTGATTTTTTTACCCCAGTCGCCGGAGCCGGTTTGTGTAAAGCTCTAATCTGATTAGCAAAAAAAAATTTTCTCATACGTCTAATAGTAATAACACCTTGTTATAGGAGGCAAGAAGGTAACAAGAAATATTAAGAAGAAATATTTTCTTTTATAGATTGATAACTGCTAAGATTTCTCTATAAGACCTTTTACTGGTCCCTTTAGGACAGCAATGACCTAAGAGCTAAAGAAAAGGCTAATAACGAAAAAAACAAAATTATTATTATAGTGGAACTGAGAATAAGTGGCAATCTGTGCTGATTATAGAGTCAATCTTGTGTGGGCTGGCCAAGTCCTGTCGCACTGGATATGTCCACCTCTCTGGGGATGATGTGTTTTCTCTGTTAGCCGTGCGCTCATTAATCAGAATAATAACTCCCTAAGCTTGTGATAATGACAAAACTATCAAGTGTGGGATGGTGAAGAGAGGCGAATAGCTGACTGGTGTGTATCAGTAGGTAAACGCTTGGTAGTGTGTTAGTGCTAGTTATATACTGTAAGGTAGGTGGACCATTGCGTTACACCACATCCAAGTCAAGTCAAGTCAAGTCAACTTTATTTATAGAGCACATTTAAAAACAACAGCTGTTGGCCAAAGTGCTGTACAGAATTAAAGCATATAAAAAAAAATACAAAACAAGATACAAAATGCAAAAGTCAACATAGGACACAACAACAGATAATAGACTAAGGTTATACCGGTGAGCTTACCTACGATCGTACGCAACAGTAAAAAGATACGTTTTAAGAAGAGACTTAAAATCTGCGTATGTTGTTGCTGTTCTTATATAACTTGGTAACTTGTTCCATAACTGTGGAGCAGCCACTGAAAAGGCGCGATCACCTTTCGATTTCAATCGAGTCCTAGGTACAGTCAACTGAAGACCACCAGTTGCCCGAAGTTCCCTAGAGAAATTACATTGTAACAGAAGATCCGACATATAGGATGGAGCCAATCCATGGAGACCCTTATAGACAAACAGCAGT
>NC_083471.1:5738432-5765932 GCF_030014155.1 Tachysurus vachellii | reverse complement strand
TGGTTAGCACGTTCGCCTCACACCTCCAGGGTTGGGGGTTCGATTCCCACCTCCGCCTTGTGTGTGTGGAGTTTGCATGTTCTCCCCGTGCCTCGGGGGTTTCCTCCGGGTACTCCGGTTTCCTCCCCCGGTCCAAAGACATGCATGGTAGGTTGATTGGCATCTCTGGAAAATTGTCCGTAGTGTGTGATTGCGTGAGTGAATGAGAGTGTGTGTGTGCCCTGCGATGGGTTGGCACTCCGTCCAGGGTGTATCCTGCCTTGATGCCCGATGTCGCCTGAGAGAGGCACAGGCTCCCCGTGACCCGAGGTAGTTCGATGAATGAATGAATATCAAATAAGAGCTTTTGTAGATTTTGTACACAATAAAGAAATCGCGTGTTTTGGTTTTCGCGGATCTTTAGCTGTAATGCTTGTTAGAAAGTTATTAACATAGTTAGAAATATTACATGATTTCATTCCAGTCTTGGATCCCAGTTTTTTTTCCATTAAAAACAGAACAATGAGCCAAAACACACTAAGTGTTTACTCTGAGGACGTGAATACTTATTATGCCATCAGAGCATCTCTAAAACGGCAGGTCAGTTAGGGTTTTGAAGTGGTTCGCACTTGTCATGACCAGCATAGGCTTATTGATGCGTGTGTTTTTCCTGTCTGTTTCAATTACACTGAAGACCTACTGTTGTCAGAACACACAGAGCCTCACAGTTTCCTGGCTCTTGTACACCACTCAATGCACCTACATTGGAGATCAGAGCATCACTACTGGACCATGGAGCAATCGACGGTCTGGTCTGAAGAATCAAGAAATGGCACCAGGATGTGTACATGCTCTGGGCTGTGATGTTCTGCTGGGAATTCTTGGGTCCTGCCATTCATGTGGATGTTACCTTGACACGTATTCCCTACCTAAACATTGTTTCAGATCGACTTCACCCCTTCATGGCAACGGTCTTCTTTCGGCAGGATAATCCTCCCTGATTCAGTGCAGAAATTGCTCAGGAATGAAATAAGGAACAAAGAGTTCAAGGTGTTGACTCGGCCTCCAAATTCCTCAGATCTCAATCCAATTGAGCGTGTGTGGGATGTGCTGGACAAACATGTCAGATCCATGGAGGCCCCAACTCACTGCATACAGGACTTAAAGGATCTGCTGCTAATGTCTTGGTGCCAGATTCATCAGCACACCTTCGGAGGTCTTGTGGAGTCCACACTTCGAAGGGTCACAGCAGGTTTAGGGGCACAAGGGGTAACTACACAATAATAGGCAGGTGGTTATAATTTATAGCTAATTGGTATTAATTACATCAGTTACACTTCGTCTCTTTACAGAATCCTGTGTGTGTGTTGAGAGTATAACAACACTGTTATAGACACTGTATCTGTCTAAATAAGATGGGCAACAACCTTCGGTTTGTGTGTGTGTGTGTTAGCTTGTGTAACACTACAGTTTTTCTGTTTCATGAATACAGTCTCCAACAACCTCAATTACTGAGAGGTTTGAAATTTGACGTCATTCAGCCGGTCCTCTTAGCGTCTACATGTGTTGTGTACAGATTGCTGCTGCAGCAAACTGCATGTTTGAGGATGAAGGAAAGGTCTGCACTGACACGTCGGTGCTAATTATTGACTCTGTATTCTCTAGTTTTTATGGGATGGAGTGCAGCTCTCTGAAGAGAAGAAGTAAGCAATATATGAATATGGGATTTAGGGGATCAGACACCTGAGATGGATGGTGAATGAATGGATGGTTAGATTGAAGGATGGACAGATGATTGGATAGATAAAAGGAAGGATGTACAGACAGAGGAATTGAAGGATATGTCAATGGACAGATGATTGATGAATGGAAAGATGGATGTATTTCTAGACAGATAAATGGATGGATAATGAATGGATAGTTAGATGGATGGATGGATAGATCAAGGGACTGTTGGATTGATGAATAGGTGTGTGTATATATAAAGGAGCAGATGGAAAATGGATGGATGGATGGATGGATGGATGGATGGATGGAAAATCCAATGGCTGGATATATCAATGGACAGATGACGGATGAGTGAATGGATAAATGGATGGATAATAAATAAACAATTCAATAGATTGATAAATGGATTGTGGGTGGATATAGCAAAGAGCAGATAGATTGACGAATAGACGAATATAAAAATGAGCAGATGCTCAGGTATCAGCTCAGGGTTCATCCAACTCTCTCACTCATTTTCTACCGCTTATCCGAACTACCTCGGGTCTCGGGAGCCTGTGCCTATCTCAGGCGTCATCGAGCATCAAGGCAGGATACACCCTGGACGGAGTGCCAACCCATCGCAGGGCACACACACACACACACTCTCATTCACTCACGCAATCACACACTACGGACAATTTTTCCAGAGATGCCAATCAACCTACCATGCATGTCTTTGGACCGGGGGAGGAAACCGGAGTACCCGGAGGAAACCCCCCGAGGCACGGGGAGAACATGCAAACTCCACACACACAAGGTGGAGGCGGGAATCGAACCCCCAACCCTGGAGGTGTGAGGCGAACGTGCTAACCACTAAGCCACCATGCCCCCCGGGTTCATCTAACTCCCCATTCTAACTGAAGAACATGAACACAACCTTCAGCCTGTGAAGACACATGGAGCGATTTAAGAAGAATTTCAGGGCGTTTGCAATAAGGCTTAGGTAAGAAAAGTACAAATATCTTGAGCAGTGGTGTGTAACGTTTTCATAAATTTGCTATAAAACAAGATCTTTTGAAACTACTCCACTCCATTTACCATGGAACTGCTGCTCCCCGCCACTGAAAATTGTCCTAGAGTAAGTGTGGGCTATGATTTCTGCCCCGGTGAAGCTCTGATACAATTTGTGCTTGTTGCAGTACCCATTTTTGACCACTATACTTGTGCGAGCACTCAACGATCAGAAAAGTGAGCAAATCAATAAATTATCAGCTTTTACACTGTATAGCTGAAAGTATGTGAGCAGCTGATCGTTACGTCCGTATTTACTTGTTGAACATCCCATTACAGATTTGCTATATGATCCTCCACTCTTCAGGGAAGACTTAAACCACAAGAGCATTAGTGAGCATTAGTTGGGCTCTCGTGTCTACTGAGAAGGCCTGGAGTACTCCGGTTTCCTCCTCAGTCCAAAGGCATGTACAGTAGGTTGATTGGCAGCACATCCTGACTGTTCCCTGCTTTGTACATCGATTCCCCCTGGAATACGCTCCGGGCTTTGCAACTCTTTGTAGGTTTACACAAAATGGATGTTTTCTAATTATACACGGCTAAGATAACAGATAAAGGTTCTATAGTAATTGGTAGCTCAGTGTTTATGTTTCTGAGATACTGATTCTTAAGATCCCAGAGATAAAGTTACACCCTTAAGCAATTGACCCTTTAACCCTTAACACTTAGTCGCTTCTCAAGTGACTTTGAATGAAGACGTGGCTAATGAATAGATGTATGTTACGAGAGCACAAAATAAGTCAATGTGTTTTACTCCGTTAAAGACGTTTAAATGTAACGTCGGGATTAATTAAAAGGTCAGTATTCCTGTATCAGATTCAAAGCGCATTTGTTTATATAGTCAATGTATGCGAGAGATGAAAAGCAAGCCGTGAGTGCAAAAACAAAGGCAACCTATGAAATGATCTATAATTGAAAGATGGAGAAAAGAGATTAGCGATCAGACGATTCTAGACACTCGAGCACTGAAGAATCACAGCGTACACATGAATGAGAGATAAGAGACGAAGAATCAACTTTGTACACTTTGTAGGTCTGAGATTTTAAACCGTAGCAAAACGTGTTTATGTGAATCGCATGTAAGTCCTCTCATTGGTCAGCGCCAGCTGTTTACTGTAGGTTTCAGGTTTTAATAGCGGTCTTCCTTAAAGCTGGGTTGTCGACCAAAAGTGTGACTTTCTGTTTAGCTGTAATTGTTATTAATTTATCAGTTCATGCAGGATTTATAGTTTCATCAGAACAACCTGTTTCGGCAGATAGCCGTTTTAGAGAGACGTCATTTCATAGTGGTCGGTTTTTTGGATTCTGTTGCACTTGTGTTAGCGCGGGTCTGAGTGCGATCGTTGTGTTCGTACATATCTAAACGAATCACATGAGGGAAAACTATCCAGGTGTGAAAACGTTTTTAAACAAATCTTTAAACAGAACAGTGGAGGAGACAAAACTAGAGAACAAATAACAAAACAAAAGCACGTGACATGAATAATATGACCTGGAAGTCATAACAATGCGTGAACTATTTTGACAAAATTGTTTTGACCAAGCAAATCAGTTCCTTCCATTCAAACTACCATAATTTATTACAATTTCGATATGTGAGCAATCAAGACAAGTAAAAAGAAAGGAATAAGGTTTAGTCTAAAGCCCTGCTTCGAGAAACCAATCTGATTTGCTCTGCTTTGTAAAAACAACCATGTTGACCGTGAACCTGATTAATTTCAATTCGATTTATTTGTATACCACTTTTAAAAATGGATATTGTAAAGCAGCTTTACAGGAGTATAGAAACAGAATAAAAATTGTTATTTATCTCTAACATCTATCCCTAATGATCAAGCCTGAGGTGACAGTGGTGAGGAAAAACACCCTGAGATGATATGAGGGAGAAACCTTGAGAGGAACCAGACTCAGAAGTGAACCTCATCCTCATTTGGGTGACACTGGACAGGAAATAATGTCAATGTAAATAATGTCTTTTCTACAACAGTTTATAGTCGAGTGGAATTGTGTAACCAAGAGCTCCTGAGGAACTAACAGGTCAGCATCATTTCTGACATCATTACAGACTTAACACTAATTCCTTCTGCTGAAGTCTTCAAATGCTCTCTAATGTTGATGCTGACCAACGTAATGGCAGTTGTGTGATTTAGTCTTCAATTGGTTCTATTCATAGTAATCCTAGCACCTACAGTGTACCACCAAGTCGAAGACAATCCAACCAGGGATAAGGAATCAGAATGGATCGGGTGGGTCCGAAAAGAAAAAGTGTTCACACTTGGAATTCCAACTTAGCAAAATTAGCAATTTTCATTTTCATATCATATCCATTATACACTTTTAAATAAAAAAGTGATCGTTTAAAATGACAAAAGCTCTCCCTTATCTCTTTTCCCTCAGCTGACAATTGAAACGAGTGTACACATCGGGTTACAATGTGTGCTGTGGGTTTTATTGCCCCTGTAAATGAATTTTATTATTTCGCCATTCCGGTGAGTATCGATTAGAAGCGTGGAGGTACAACTGAACTGTAAAAAATACAAAACAAAAATTGAGACATAATCGGTTTTAAATGAAGATGTAAAGCTACACCGTGCGGTGTGTGGTGCTGGGTGTGTCTGCCGAGACAAATATCAGTGGCAGGTGGATTCTGGGATGTCAGTCGCCTGTGTGCGTGTGTGTATTAGCACGTTTTCATGCTGAGTTTGTAGTCAAGGCTGATTTTTAAAATGATAAAACCACTTCCCTGACAGGCAGAAAGTAGCTAATATAAATTGTAGCTGATCAGTTAGGAGACACTGAGGTTAAAAAAAAAAAAAAAAAAGGTACGCCAAGGTGGTGTTATTTCAGACTCTTCCTTGAAGGCTCCCCTGAAGACTTCGTAGATGAAAGAATAGGGTTGCAAAATTCTGGGAATTTTCAAGGCTGGAAACGTTCCATGGGAATTAACGGGAATATATGGGAATAAACTGGGAATTTTAAGAAAATGCAGAGTTGCCTATAACAAGGAACTTAAATGTAGTTAAAAAAAATCTTGCAGCATAACTGTGTTTAAAACAACAAGATTTAATGCAATTTAAGATGAATTTGTACCCTGCGTTCCTCTGTCACTTGCACACAGCACACTGCTTACTGGAGGGCCATTGAGGCCAAACCCCCTGCATGTACTTGCATTCTTCCATAACATGCACAGTAACACTTTATTTTAGGGTCATTTAACTAGTTGCTTATTATCATGAATATTAATAGAATATTGGCTATTTATTAGTACTTATTAAGCACATATTAATGCCTTATTCTGAATTACCTTATTCTACATTCTTAATTGTACCCAATACCTAAACTTAATAACTACCTTACTAACTCTTAATAAGCAGTAAATTAGGATTGTTACACATACACAGATAATTTGATGACATTCCCCCTGAAATAAAAAAAAATCCTCCATATATCACTTAAGGAGGGGATTCACCTCCATTTTCCAGGCCTTGACTACCACAGAAGCAGAGACCTAATAAGCTTTAGAAAAAAATGCTTCATTTTACATTCATTTTCATTTAATAATGTTTATTATGCATGTGTTACTCAATGAAAGAATCAATTAACTTCTACTTACAATTAAATCAGTCAAGAGACATTTTTAAAATTTGTATTACCTTACATGTAATGTCTGCTTATGACCAAACAAAATGTTTATTTAGGTTTGTATTTGTATATGATATAGTTTATACATTTCCCTATATTTCCAAATAGTTCCCATAAATTCTTGTAAATTCCCCTAAATTCCCGTAAAGTTTCCAATTTGGAATATTCCCAAAATTCCCCAGATTAAGTTCCAGTGGAAAGTCTCCGGAATTTTACGGGAAATTTTACCGGAAATTTACCGAAAATTTTTACCTTTGCAACCCTATGAAAGAGCTACTTAAAGTTCATCCTACAGGTGTTCAGGTGTGAATATCATCTGTGCAGGATTGAAAGAACATTACTGCACTTTTCTGCATGTCAAAGGAATAAGTGTCTTTGTATTTCTATCCCTATGTGAAAAAAGGGTTGCTGTTTTTTTTTGACAAAAAATGCAGCTTGTTAAGTTATTGACCAAAAAAAAAAATGCAAACCCTCTCAAATTATCTTAAAAAATGTTGCTCTTTGTCCAACAACTAGACAGATAACTAAATCAGTAAAACGCTGACCTTTTTTCAGTCAGTCATGTGACCGTATAACCCGGCATTTACTCTGCCCCATGCTTGCTCTATGATTGTTTTATTTGTGAAGGACAGCAGACAAGACTGTTATCGATTTTTATTTATTTATTTATATTTGTATTCTTCTCACATACCTTGGCCATGACGATGGGAAACAAACACCTGCTATATCAAATATATCTGAATTTAGTTCACCTAGAACTTAGGTCACAAAAATAAACACTACCTTCAAACTGTTTAGTCGGTTTAGTTTCATTTCTTCTTTCTCTGGTTGGAAAAGAGGTTTAATTTGGACTTTTTTCTAGTTTTCTAGTGCCCCTTTTCCACCGAGGCAGTTTGAGTGCTGGTTCGGAGCCAAAGCTTAATTTAAAATCAGTTCTTTCTTTTTTCGACACCCAAAGCGCCGGCTATGAACCAGGAAAAGTGGTTCTTAAGTAGCACCAAAACGTTGCTGGTCTAGACTTAAGAACCGCTTGCGTCAGGGGCTGGGGGCGGGGTAACTGTGACCAACAAGACAAAAGAGAACGTCGTTAGCGCCATGTTTAAATCATTTTAAATCAGGATTCGCCGCGTTTGGATGCCAATGTAGGTTCGCAAAGCCATGAGCATTAACAGTAAAGCAACATCCGCCATTGTTGATGTTGTGTTTGTGTTTGTCGCCGCTGCTGCGTTAATGTTCCTGTATAACGTTGTATACAGTGACGTCAGACTCGGCACTGTGATGGCTCTCTAGCCCATGGAAAGGCAAACCGGTTTTAGAAGGCTCGCCAGTGGAACCAACTTTGAATCAGCATTCTAAACCAGCACCCGGTTCTTTCTGGTGGAAAGCGGGCATAATAACTTAACTAGCCTTTGGACTACAATTCTTATAATAGTTGCACCATTTGCAAAAAAGAATTCAGTATGTTCAGCTGTTCAATTTTATTAGCTAATTGAATTAAATTGGCTTTCAATTCCCCTTTAAAAGATGCTGGATTTCAGACCAGACCACATCTTTGGGAATAATTTGTTGCAGAAACAAGACAAGACCCAAATGACACCATGTCTAATAGTAAAGCATGATGGTGGCAGCATTGTGATATGGAACTGCTTTTCTTCTGTATGTTAACAGTTGGACTGTCCTCACCCGCGTCGTCAGACACACACAGTTTGTTTGTGTTGATGTTGGTGTAAAAGATTCCTCCTCCCTCATTATTCTTCTTTTCAGATGCCATTATTCCCCCTTTGAAAGGAGTTAATGCACCATTAGCGTCGTGTTTGCGCAAACTTTGCTGTATTGTCCCCAGTGCATTGAGCTGTGAAGAAAGGTCATGCAGGCACGTGGACGCTAATGTGTCCAGCGATGCAGCATCTCCACCTCCATTATCTCTCCACCCATCTTTACGTTCCTTTGTGGATCATTATGCCGTTAAGATGTTGCTATATGAGACCGTAACATTTAGAAATGTAGAGAGTGACCTATGAGACAACCTCAGTGTGAGTGTGTGTATGTGAGACAGGAAGATGTGGGGGAGGCTCATTGACCAGCATCACAGCACCGAGTTGCCTTGGAGATAGCAGAATATGAATGAACGACATCCTGAGGAGAACTTTTTTTTTCTTTGCTCTTGGAGCCTCTCTTCTCTTTCTTGTGTCATCTCCCACCACCGATGTACAATTTATGAAGGAATCTAATCAAGGCAAGCATGGAAAAGGCAGACTGCCCAGTGTCCCATCCTCACTCCAACAATGACACTGGCACAAAGGAGGGGAACTAATGCAGAGCGATATGTCAATCATCCACAGAAAGACCATCTTCTACCCATCTTCCTCAGTGCATCACAGGGAATATATCCGTCACTCATTTTTAGTTACTGACTCTACCCTTCTAGAAAATTCCACACTTCCACACTGAACGGATGACGGATTTAGCGACGGGATTTGTTGAAAAGAAATAAATTCACACAATGTGTCCATAACCAAAGAAATATACATATAGTATCTTCAAGTCTGAATCTGTTAATTACAAAATCTCAAGCAAATCATAAAGAATCAGTCGATGACCTTTTCCTGAGATAAAACTGAAACTAAACGAAATCTCACCCTTTTGTTCAAAAAAAGGTCTGACGAATTTCCCTGACGGATATTTTTTTTTTTGTGCCCTCGCGTTTCATCTAAGATTCTTCCTTCCTAAGATTCTACCTTCAATATTTATTTATTTATTTAATATCACTTGCCATCTCTACGGTTTTATACGCTTCTCTGTTCGGCTTTTGTTTTGTCATATAATATTACAGCATTGTGGTTATTCAGACATGCTGTCGACTTGTTTGCTGTTTGCTAACATCATTTTTCACATTCACGTAGGGATAAAATATTTATATTTATTTATTTATTTACATTTTTTTTTACTTTTGTCTGTATGGGATTTGTTGGATACAGTACTAGAGTACATGGTTCAGTGTAACTGTGCACAGAGTAAACATTTAACCAATGAAAACACAGCATGCGAGTCATATGCAAATTGTTCCATTTCAAGAGCCAATCATGTTAAAGCGGCGACATGTCGAAGAAAATTTGCTCTTCAGATGCTTAATGCTGAGGCAGCAGCAGCAGCAGCAGCAGCAGCAGCGTCTGTGACCGTGAAGACGGAGCTCAGTTTCAGACACTTTGAAGCAAAACTGTGATACAGATCTGCAAATTATATGAACTCACAGATGTCAGAATTTCACGTGAATTTTCCTACAACAACCTGTCCTGAAGCGGTTCATGCTCATACAATTTTTTTTACATTTATTACAGAACAACATACAAACTGTTTGTTTGTTTATTTGTTTATTTATTTTATTTATTTATTCATTTCATTATTCATCATATTCATTATCCTGGTTAAATAAAGGTTGCTAACTAACTAATACTCACTCACTCACTCACACACACACACACACACACACACACACGCACGTTGGATTTGTGTGTTTATAAAAGAGGATACTTAATTCAGTGAGAAGACTAAAAAAAACAATTAGGGTATTAAAAAATAAATAAATAACTCACAACATTCAGGAGTAATTGTATTGCCGTGTGTGTGTGTGTGGACATGTTTTAAGCTTCTTATTGATCATCAGCACTGAAGTGGGGATTTCTTAAAACTGTGCATTTTATAGGAAGTGGAATTAATGGACGTGTGTGTGTGTGTGTGTGTGTGTGTGTGTGTGAGATTTTCTTTGTCTCTGCTTTTCTGGACTGAGCCGCATTGGTTTTTACATAATTAGATTCTACTGCACTGCTGCCAAACATCTCTCTCTCTCTCTCTCGCTCTCTCTCTCTTTCTCTTCTCCCTTTTTTCCCACCGTCTATCCCCAAAAAAATGGAGGAAAAACAAGAGTGCAATGCGGCTTATCTTTCGCCTATCTCTTTTATTTATTTATTTTTTATTTTTTTTTTCCCCCTTCTTTTTTCTTACATAATAGTATTTGCTTTAATATCTCCGCTCTTTTAAAGTGCTCGGTGAGTCACTCTTAATAAAAATGATGAAATGCTTGGCAGGGCATGATGTGGGAGGGAGCAACATTAAAGCATCCGTATGTTGATTTTTTTATTTTTTTATTTTTTTATTTTTTTAAGAATAAATGTGGAAAGGAAGCAAGGAAGAGGAGGAGGGAGATAAACGAGTATAGGAGGCGGACGGACGGGGGAAGGAGATGCAACGGAGGAACGCGTCCTGCTCTGGGATAGATTAGTCATCCTGACCGAAGCCGTACGTCTTTAAGGTAGATTGGCTATCGCATGCGAAAGTAGGCCAGGGAGCGAATGAATTTCCGCACAAGGGCTGAAGGTCACGTGTCGAGTCAGCAGGAATGTAGAGATCAGGATTTTGGGGGAAAGCAGAGGAGAAGGATGACACTTTAAACAGGAGGATCTGTAACCCTGTAAAACATTCACACAATTCTCCAATCAGCTGATCACACGGCAGCAGCACATGTTCATGTCAAGACATCAGACTCATCAGACTTTGACGACGTTTCCGGCTTTAGCGGCTGCTGGGATTTTCACACACAACAGTTTCTAGACTTTACTGTCTACTGGATGCAGACAGAGTTTTTCTTAAAGAACAACAAAAAAAAACATCCAGTGAGCAGTAATTCTTCTGGCAGGATCAATATTAAAGGTTTGAAACAAATGGCTTAACCTGACAGGATTGTTACAGTGACTTAAAAAGCTAATCTGTGGTAAGCAGAAAAGCAGCCCAGAGCACACGGTGCTTCCAGACATGAAGTGGATGAGATACTGTACAGCGACAGTGAAGACCACGTCAGGTTCCACCTCTGAGAGCCAAGAACAGGCATCTGAGGCTAAACTAGTGGAAGATTTGAAACAGAACCTTCTTTCGGTCTGTCTGTCTTTCCAGCCTTTTTCCTTCTTATGTTCCTTTGTTCATTTATTCTTTCTTTCTTACTTGCTTTCTTCCACCACAACGAGGCAGTAATCTCATCTCAGTTATTCTAAAGGAATTTATCCTCATTATGTCTCATTATGGTGCAGCAGTAGATCAGGTAGTCAAGGCTCTTGGTTGTTGACTGGAGGGTTTGGGGGTTAAAGCTGCCACTGTTGGGCCCCTGAGCAAGGCCCTAACATTTACATTTACAGCATTTAAAGAGACACCTTTATCCAGAGTGACGTACAAAAGTGCTTTTCAGTCTCTATCATTGAAAGTGGCATGTGGTAGCCTAGTGCTTAAGGTGTTGGGCTACCAATCAAAAGGTTGTGAGTTCGATCCCAGGTCCACCTAGCTGCCACTGTTGGGCCCCTGAGCAACGCCCTTAACCCTCAATTGCTCAGCTGTATAAAAAAAGAAAAATGAGGTAATGTAAGTTGCTCTGGATAAGGGCTGTCTGCCAAATGATGTGAATGTAAATGTAAAGTGCTAGTTGAAGTGTTTCATGAATAAGTAGGTCTCCAGCCGTCGTTTAAAGATAGCCAGAGACTCGGGTGTCCGGACCCCTAGGGGAGGTTCATTCCACCACCTTGGTGCCAGAACAGAAAAGAGTCTTGTAGTACACTTACCTCTTACCCTGAGAAATGGTGGAACCAGTCGAGCAGTGCTGGTAGATCTGAGGGTGCGAGGTGCAGTGCGAGGTGTGATGAGGGCTTTGAGGTAAGAGGGAGCTGGACCATTTTCGGTTTTGTAGGCAAGCATCAGTGTTTTGAATCTGATGTGTACAGCTACTGAAAGCCAGTGGAGGGATCACAGCAGCAGGGTGGTGTGTGAGAACTTAGGCAGGTTAAAAACAAGCCGTGCAGCTGCATTTTGGGTCATTTGCAGAGGACGAATTGCGTTCATAGGTAAACCTGCCAGCAGTGCGTTGTCCTTAACCCTTCTTGCTCCATGGGCACTGTATCATAGCTGACCCAGTGCTCTGACTTCTAAAGCTGGGATATGTGAATAAAAAATTCACTGTGCTGTAATTCTTCTTCTTCTTCTTCTTCTTCTTCTTCTTCTTCTTCTTCCAAGATTTTTAGTGTCACTAAATGTTCTTAGCACATTCATAGTCATATGACATATTCAGTGGATATTACTGTGCATTTGCACTTCAGTAGGTGTTAAAACACTAGGTGTGATGCAGATAAACACACTGGAGTGTGGCATCGAGTTTTACTCACAATCGCAATTTTTTTTATTTCTGTCTCAGTGGGAAAAACAGACAGCACTCATCTTTTTCAATGACATAGATATTAAGATCATTGTGGCTGTTATCATATGTGTTAAGTCACTGCATTGCAGTCCTTCTACTCTCTCTCTCACACACACACACACACACACACACACACACACACACATCATGTTAGAGGATGTGTTGGGGCCGAAGAAAATGGCCGCCTCTGGATGAAGTTATAAGTATGATATGAACGTGTGTGTGTGTGTGTGTGTGTGTGTGTGTTTTGCAGTAGATGGTTTAAATAAGAACCGATCACAGCGTTGTCGTTTGTCTCCGTGGTTTCATGTCCCGTTTCGCTTCGGAATCAAGTTTAAATGACTGAATATTTCAGACTTAATCTAATTATCTGTGTACTGCTCCAGCACAGCGTGAGCGATTAGCCACAGAAGGCACGATAATACTCTTTAGGACCAGCTGTGTGTGGGTGTGTGCAGAATCTGCAATATGTAGGTCACGCTCATGCTGGTTCTCGCAGTCTCTCTATCTCCCTCACTTCATGAACCTTGTTAATGACCTGGAAATGATTCAGGATACTTGGTGCGTTTAATAGAAACGAATAACTTATTGGCTGATTTAGAGTTCTGTATGCTGGGAGTGTGTTAGTTATCCAAACTGAGATTTGCACTAAATATCTTTAGTGCTAATGGTCCATGTGTGTATTTTTCTTATGGAGTAATAATTCATTCGACCAATCAAATCAATTCATTTAATTTAACTTGGTTTTCCCTGTAGGTACATCTGCCACAGGTGATCGTGGAGTGAGCGAAGATGCCGCTGGTGAAGAGGAGCATCGAGCCGAGGCACTTATGCCACACGGTGTTGCCCTGTGGTATTAAAAACGAGCTGGAATGTGTCACCAATATTTCACTCGCCAACGTTATACGCCAGCTCAGCAGTCTCAGTAAGTGTGTGTGTGTGTGTGTGTGTGTGTGAGTGTGTGTGTGTGAGGTGTGTGTGTGTGTGAGTGTGTGTGTGTGTGAGTGTGTGTGTGAGTGTGAGTGTGAGTGTGAGTGTGAGTGTGTGAGTGTGAGTGTGTGTGTGTGTGTGAGTGTGTGTGTGAGTGTGTGAGTGTGTGAGTGAGTGTGTGTGTGTGTGTGTGTGTGTGTGTGTGTGTGTGTGTGTGTGTGTGTGTGAGTGCGTGTGTGTGTGAGTGTGTGTGTGAGTGTGTGTGTGTGAGTGTGTGTGAGTGTGTGTGAGTGTGTGTGAGTGTGTGTGAGTGTGTGTGAGTGTGAGTGAGTGTGTGTGTGTGAGTGTGTGTGAGTGTGTGTGAGTGTGAGTGTGTGTGAGTGTGTGTGAGTGTGTGTGAGTGTGTGTGTGAGTGTGTGTGAGTGTGTGTGAGTGTGTGTGAGTGAGTGTGAGTGAGTGTGAGTGAGTGAGTGAGTGTGTGTGTGTGTGTGAGTGCGCGTGCGCGTGAGTGCGTGCGCGCGCGAGTGTGAGTGATCGAAAAATGATCTAAATCTGTTGGTTTATTTTGTGGAATGTATCCAAAGTATTCCTTTTGACTACAAAATTCTCTAAATATCTTGGACTAAAATGGCGTTTACACTGTTACACATTCTCCTTACGTTTACACCACAACAGATTTTCAGCGAAGCTTCACTCTGTTGCTCGTTAATGGATGTTACTTTCTTGAGTTATGGGTACTTACTTTCCCTGGAAGCTCTTGGTTAATGGAAGGTTTTCTTTGAGAACTAGATACAGAACATAGCACATACAAAACCTGATGTTTGACCACACACTATATGAGGAAAGTGTCCATTATGCCTTGTCTTTCTTTGACCCCTAGATAGATAGATAATGTGGATGGATGGATGGACGGATCTATGGATGGATGGACGTACAGACAGATGGACGGATAGATAGATAATGTGGATGGATGGATGGATGGATGAAGGGACGGATGGATGGATGGACGGGTGGATAGATAATGTGGATGGATGGATGGAGGGATGGATGGACGGATGGATGGACGCATCTATGGACGGACAGATAGATAGTGTGAATGGATGGACGGATGGATGGATAGATAAATAATGTGGATGGATAGACGGACAGATGGATAGACGGACAGATGGATAGACGGACAGATGGATAGACGGACAGATGGATAAATGGACAGATGGATAGATGGATGGATAGTTAGATAGATAGATAGATAGATAATGTGGATGGATGGATGGATAGACGGACAGATGGACGGACGGATAACTTTTTTTTACCCTTTTTTATTAAATATACACAGATTAGCCGAAAAACATTAAAACCACTGACAGGTGAATCATGTTGATTATCCAGTTACAATAGCAGCTATCAAGACTTGAGATACATTAAGCAGCAAGTGAACAGTCAGTTCTCAAGGTTGATGTGTTGCACATGTGACAAATGGGCAAGGGAACTTGTCACGGGTCAAACTGTGACCGTGAGACGACTGGATCAGAGCTTCTCCAAAACAGCAGGTCTTGTGAGCTGTTCCTGCATTGCACTGGTTATTATCTACCAAAAGTGTTCCAAGGTAGAATAACCAACGAGCCTCTTACCTCGGGAAGAGACGGCACAAAATGGACTACAGGGATAAGACGAGAGAGCTGGCGGAGGCAGTGTGGTGCTCTTGGCTGCGTGATGTTCTGCCTGGAAACCTTGGGTCCTGCTCTTCATGTGGCTGTTACTTTGACTCGTACCACGTAGCTAAACAGAAGACGTTACACCCTTTCATGACAACGGTACTCCCCGGTTCACTGCAAAAACCTCACGACCTCCTCCACGATATTCCCCAGATCTTAATCTAATCGAGCGTCTGTGGGATGTCCCGGACAACCACGTCAGATCCACGGAGGCCCCACCATGCAACTTACTGTACAGCACTTAAAGGATCTGCTGCTAACATCTCATTTGCCACAAAAATCGAATTTCTCTTGCTTAAAATAAATAAGTAAAATGTTTGATTTATTTCAGTTGTTTGTGCGATATATAACAATATTTATCAAGTACTTGAAATTACATAATGATGATGTTATTTTATATCCAATGGTTAAATACTGTAATCCTTGGATGGTGTATTTGTTTGGTATTTGCTGGTATGTTTGGGTCTGGTTTTGAAGACCTGAGAGAAATGCTAACAGAAAAGGTTTTTCAACAATTAGGTTGGAAACGAGTTTTACTTAATTAATGATCTGTATTGTAGATTTGTGCTTCTTAATCGTTTTGCGTCTTGTTTATTATTATTTTTCTCCTGTATTGTGGCACTTAAAGGTCAGTAGGAGTAAAAGAGTTGCGGATTTTGGGTACCGAATTCCTGAGTTTATTAGTTTGTGTGTTTGTCTGTGTGTGTGTGTGTGTGTGTGTGTGTGTGTTCTTACACATAGCTTTAGAAAACAAATGAACAAAAAAAAAAGATTTTAAAAATGAATAAAGGCTCATTGTGTGTGTGTGTGTGTGTGTGTGTGTGTGTGTGTGTGTGTGTGTGCGCATGTGTGTTTTCTCTCTGTAGGTAAATATGCAGAGGATTTGTTTGGGGAGCTCTTTAATGAAGCACATGCCTTCTCCTTTCGCGTCAACTCCTTGCAGGAGAGAGTGGATCGTCTGTCTATCAGTGTGACACAGCTTGACCCTAAAGAGGAGGAGTGTGAGTACACACACACACTCGCACACACTCACACACACACAATAAATTCGAGGATGTGTGATGTACTGTTCTTTACTCGTTTGCAGTGTAAATGAAAAGCTCCCCAGTGCAAACTGACTGTTTGTTTTCTAGCAGTCTTACCATCACCTAGTATCAAGTAACACAGAGAGAGAGAAAGAGAGAGAGAGAAAGAGAGAGAGAGAGAGAGAGAGAGAGCGTGCAAGAGAGACTTGACTAAAAGAAAAACACCACTGCGTGTGAGATGACCCATCCAGCTTTTTTTTAATCATATAAATAGTTTAGGATTTCATTTTGAAACTCTTCTGCTCACTATTTGTTCTGTCTCAGAACAGGCACCGAGGTTAACAGAGAACGAAGTGCTATTGTGTCAGACTCAAACACGAGTAAAACAGGTTCTAGCACAAAAGACACCAGAGAGGCGTGAATGCGGTGCCGGGGAATTTCTACCATGATGCAGCTGGGGATGTTTTATAATGCCTCACAGTTTAAATGGGAACTAGAAATTAGTTCATTTCTTGCTATAGATATAGATAGAATATCGGTAGGTGATATATATATATATATATATATATATATATATATATATATATATATATATATATATATATATATATATATATATATATATATATATATATGAATATAAGTATATAATAAAGTACTATGCAAAAGTTTTAGGCAGGTATGAAAAAATGCTGTAAACAAAGAATGCTTTCAAAAATGGAAGCGTTAAAACATTTATTTTCATAAATGAACAAAATGCAGTGAATGAACAAAAGAGAAATCTAAATCAAATCAGTATTTGATGTGACCACCTTTTGCCTTCAAAACAGCAGCAATTCTTCTAGATACACTTGCACACAGTTTTTGAAGGAACTCGGCTGGTAGGTTGTTCCAAACATCTTGGAGAACTAACCACAGATCTTCTGTGGATGTCGGCTTTCTCACATCCTTCTGTCTCTTCATGTAATCCCAGACGTGATGTTGAGATCAGGGCTCTGTGGGGGTCGTGCTATCACTTCATGCTGGTTTGAAGGCAAAAGGTAGTAACACCAAATATTGATTTGATTTAGATTTTTCTCACTTTTCATTTTGTAAATTGACAGAAATAAACACTCATTATTTATATTTCTGAAAGCATTCTTTGTTTACTGCATTTTTTCACACCTGCCTAAAACTTTTGCACAGTACTGTTCATATATATATATATATATATATATATATATATACCTCTCAATAATCCAATAATAAAATATGAGTGATTTACATCATTATTCATTCACATTATTGTTTCCTTACTTTTACCAGTCTTCTGTTAATCGACCGCAGTCAGCGGGATCTTGCTAATTCTTATGAAATAAAACCTAGAAAAAGAAACCAGGCACATTCATTTACCTCCAGCTTCATTTATCTTCAGCTTGCAGTGTTATTGTATTAAATGCCGTTTGTGTGAATTTCTTATTGTCTGCTAAAAAGGAAGGTAAAATATAGGTTCTTATTATTATTATTATTATTATTATTATTATTATTATTATTTATTTTCTGCAAGGAAGTGAGAGATAGCTATGAAGATGTGAGAGGAACATAATCTGCTGTGTTTATTGAAAATAAATAACAGGAAAGCAGTAAAATTAATAAAACTAGTGTATTAGATTGCAGCTCGGATTCATAGTCGTGTGTGTGCGCGTGTGTGTGCGCGTGTGTGTGCGCGTGTGTGTGAGAGACAGAAAGCAATATAACAGCCTTCACTGATGACTCTGTAGAGAACAGAGATGAGCTTTATTTCCCTTCGAGTTTTTTGTCTTTCATTGTGCGTCCTGATGAGAATTTAACTACGTGCTTTTTTACATTTTAATGATACACTTTTCACTTAACTCTGGTTGCTAATCTTGTGGAATGAATTAAACAAGAAAAGGCAATAAAGCAATTCAGTGCTAAATAATATTAAGCGCTGGATCAAATGCTATTCTTCGAGCGTCCGAATAGCCATCGGGTGATAGTTACAGAATATTGTTAAACTAAACCAATTTTGTAGGAATAAATTAGTCACTCTAAGGAATACACTTAAACATTAGGGAATTTATTATGGAAACATTTTAGGTAATGAAACAGATTCTTTTTTTTCTGTACCTTCTAGTTGTGACAGTAAACGAAGCACATAGTGTTGTAACCACTGCTGAGCATATAGCTTAAACTTCTGATGCTGTATACTGTATAACTAGGTGTGTGTGTGTGTGTGTGTGTGTGCTCATTTTCTGCTGTAGTAAAAGATTTCACACATACGTCGTTCTATTTAAGATGCCTCTGTAGAACCCCAGTGTGTGAGGTTGTGGAGGAAAATGGCAGCTTCTGCCAAGCTGCCACTGCTGGGCAATTGAGCAATACCCTTAACCTTCCCTGCTCAAGCTAAGCTTGTGTTTAGAGGTGGTGGTGGTGGTGTAGACAGGATTGAAAACTTCTTAACATTTCACTGAAGAAAAATCGGACCTTCTTCGAAGGATAAATTACATTTTAAATTACCCGGAAAACATACGCAGTTGCGTAACCTGGGTCTAAATACATGTAGCTTTCTGTGTGTAAATATTGATTCAAGAGTCTGACTATAGTTATAGCTGTCAGGAGCTACTGGGCCACCAGAGGTGGTGCTGGTAGGGTTTTCACCATAAGCCCTACTCGGACGGGACTATGTATTTTATGTATGCATTCGGACGGGACTAACATCTCTGTGTTTATTACGGACGTCTGTGTTTTACATGTGGGCGTTGCACAAGACCACATGTCCAGGATGCGTGGATTGCGTATGGTCATATGACCGATCAATAGTAAAGTGGCAGCGAAAAAGAAAGCAGGAAAAAACATTTTGTTTAATTTCTGTTTGGAGCGAACCTACGTTTCAGTTTCAGTTTGAAAATTGTATACACAACCACAAGGTTTGGGTAGGGTAGCAAACACATTTACATCCATTGTTGGTGTGCAGAAAGCAGAAACTTGAATACCGGTGCGCTAGGGTTAATACGGTAGTTCACGTTGACCAAAACAGACAAGAAAACGCATTCAGACGGGATTAGATTTCTCAGAGGAGCGCCGATTTTGCTGAAAAACAGTAGGTAATTTGCTCTGGAATTTTTACACAGGTCGTGTGAGAAAAAGACAGACATGGCAGATTCGGACGGGATTAAAATCACAAAGTACGTCTGTGAAACTGAAATTTCTCTAACGACCCCCTGTAAAACTAGTCCCGTCCGAATAGGGCTATAGTCTGCTTTTTTGTTCGTGTATTCTCCACTTGTGTTGTACCACATCTTTTCTATTGTTCTGTTTGTCCACCATCTCACCTGTTCCCCTTTTACCCTAATGTTTTGTCCTATATATACCAGCATTTTGTATCTGTCAGTCATAGACAAGAGCTGTACGGCGTGACACCGTTACGTTTATCCAGGTATCCATGTAGTAGTTACACCTTCGTTACTCATGTTTAAGTCTTTGTGATGCAGGCGATTGGGACTACCATGGCGATCTGGGTTTGATCTCCTCTTCAGATGATGTTACAATATCCAGAAACCCACATGCCTTTTCATTTTTTTTACTCTATTAATCACCTGAACTCCAGTTAAAATTCATCTTTATGAATTTTATTCAGAACGGATACTGAACGGATTATTCAACAAATATTAAATTCTGTAAGAAACGAGAACGGTAGCCCGTCTAAACCGTCCTAAATCCTTTAAAATCCGGGATGTCCACATGTCCAACCAAACTTTCCTCTGACTCAAAACTATGTGTCTTCTTGTTATTTAATAATATGTGGTTCTTAAGCTGAGAAGTTACAGTTTCGTCTCGTCTTCATACACGCACGGATGTACAATCTTCCGTTTTTTATTTAAGTAGCCATGGAATTATCAGTGTTTTGTTGTCTTTCTTTCTATTCCCGTTTCTTTTACTCAGGAGCTAGACAGAGACTCATTATGTATGAAGGTCAGGGAACAAGAGGAAGAGGACACAGGAAACATGCACAGAGGGAGGGAGATGGACAGATCCAGGGCAGTATAGAAAAGAAGAGTGTGGATTATATGTCACCAAAAGACAGCACAGACGGTTTCAGAGAAGTAAATCAAAAAAGGAAGGAAGGTGAAGGAAATATAATGATGTGACATAAAAAAGAGATGTAGAGGCTTGAGTGAAGCCTGAAATGGAGGGTAAGAAGGGAAGTGGAAAAATCAGGAGGCGGAAATATTGAGCCCTGCAGTTAAACTCAGTGGGGTGTGACGTGTGTGTGTGTGTGTGACTGTGGGCTGCAGGTATTCATCCTTCTTTAGGGAATAGGGAATTGCTGAATCCTGAATACATGTGTAAATGAATATAGAACAGCTCCATGTTGACTACTGTTTTAAAAAAAAAATGGAGCTGAGAACCTTGGAAAGAACAATAGACAAAGAGAAGAAGCCTTGAGAATCCATTTGAGTTTCACTTACTGGTAATCTGCTTATTTCCTCCAGTAGTGTATGGGTAATAGCTTATTGTTTGTGTGTGTGTGTGTGTGTGTGTGTGTGTGTGTGTGTGTGTGTGTGTGTGTGTGTGTGTGCGCTTGGCGGGTGGGTGGGTCACGGGGTGCTTTAGCATTCAGATGAGCTAGGGTAAAAGGCTGTGTTTTAGCCCCGCCCCTGCATACATTGAATTATATATATATATATATATATATATATATATATATATATATATATATATATATAAATAATATTTATTTTTTTAATTTGTTTCTCTGTAGCAAAGCTGTTCTTCTGCCCCATATTTACAATACACACCTTTGAGCAGTGTGTGTGTGTGTGTATGTGTGTGTATCACTCACAGGACTAAACTAATGGCCCATGTCCTTCTTTTTATGACCACATTATTTCACTGCAACGTCTTGGCCTCATAATAGCACGCAACGCCACCAACTCCCCCAAGGCCTGTTTCCTTCTAGTTCGTACTTTTCTTCTCGTCTTTTCAGTTTGTATCAAATCTACTGGCATGAAATAGGACTGATTTGTTTCATTCTGGAGCTTATTTGCTGGAGGGTACAGGACTAGTTTCAGCTGGTGATGGTATATACACAGACCCTAAAAGCACTGTCAGGTGAAGTGAATAACATCAATTATCTCAGTACGGTGGCACCTGTCATGGAGTGATATATTGGGGTAGCAAATGAACAGTCAGTTTTAAAAGTTGACATGTCGGAGAATCGGAGTGTAAGAATTTGAGCAACTCTGACAGATTGTGATGGTTATGCTGGATCAGAGCATCTCCAAAACAGCAGGTCTTGTGGAATGTTCCTGGTTTGCCCTGGTTACCTCGTGCCAAAAGTGCTCCGAGGAAGGACAACTGGTGAACCGGTGACTAATTCTCATTCATGCATGTGGGGAGAAAAATCTACCCCGTCTGGTTCGATCCTACAGAAGATCACAAATTGCAGAAAAGTGAATGCTGGCTTTGATAGAATGGAGTCAGAACACACACAGCCTCAGAGCTTGATGTGTCTGGAGCTATGCAGATGTGTGAGCTACGTATGGACCTGTGAGCATCGGTACAGGATGACAACAGAGGATTACATTTTCAAGGTGTTTTTTGTAAGCCGAGTTAAGAACAGATGAAAAGACGCAAAAGATAATAAACCAAAGATAGAGTAATAAAACACAGTTTAATACAAACGTAAGATATACAAACTGTATGTTCACAATGCTTAATACTGACAATACTCGTATTAGACCTATATGTGCCCTCAATCTCTTAGCTGAGAGTAAAAAGCTCTTAATGCCCCTGCAGACTCACCAAAGGGACCTCCAAGTACACAGGCTGTCTGATGCATTTGGGCAAATGAAAGGAACGGATCTGTGTGGATCACTTTTATTATTCGTCTTCTTCTTTATTCTTTCTTCTTCTTATTTCTTCCTCTTCTTCTTCCTTCTTCTTTCTTCTTTCTCTTCTTTGTTCTAATTTTTCTTCTTTTTCTTTTTCTTCCTTCTTCTTCTTCTTCTTGTTCTTTCTTCTTCTTTCTTCTTCTTCCTTCTTCTTTCTTCTTTCTTCTTCTTCTTCTTCTTCTTCTTCTTCTGCTTCTTTCTTTCTTCTTTCTTTCTTCTTTCTTCTTCTTCCTTCTTTCTTCTGCTTCTTTCTTTCTTCTTTCTTTCTTCTTTCTTCTTCTTCCTTCTTTCTTCTAGGAAATTCCAAGAAATTTTAATCCGCAATTATAACATTGCTTAAATAAAGCTTCCTAGAGCTTTATTTAAAATATTAAGAGCAGAACATTTTATATACTAATTGTAATCTAGTAATCTAATAACAAGTACTAAGTTGTCATTAGCTGTCCATCAATTAGAGAGAGACGAATAGAAAGAGGAAAGGCATGTGTGAGAGAGAGATTGAGAGAGATTGTACAAATAGCAAGACCTGTGTATGATGTATTTGTCTGGCAAAAGAATAAAATGAAATAATTAAAGTAAATATATCGCTTTTATTTATTACTCTTTTTATATATATATATATATATATATATATATATATATATATATATATATATATATATATATATATATATATATATATAAAAATTACAAACCCCCTCAGTGCTTGATATTCCCAGCACAGTGCACATATTTATGCAGATGTGGATTATTCAGATGAATTAATTACAATTTCAATGACACATTCGTCAACCCCACAATTTGTGACATATACATATAACTAATAGAAACAAGTTTATGTTGAAAGCAATATGTTATATATGCTACATAAATTGAGAGTATAAAAGAGGCAGAAGATGAATGACCTGGTTGGTTTTTCCCTCTGTGTCTCTTTCTTTCTCAGTATCTCTGCAGGACATCACCATGAGGAAAGCGTTCCGCAGCTCCACCATTCAGGATCAGCAGCTATTTGATCGTGAGTCGTTACCCATCCCGATGCAGGAGACGTTCAACCTCTGTGAACAGCCTCCACCACTCAACATTCTTTCACCCTATAGGTCAGTAAGATCCTGGTCTCTTTCCCTATATATTTTCCAAGGGGAAAAAATATTATATAAAATAAAATGTACAGTATATATGGTGTACAGCTGATTAAATATTTATCTATGTAAATGATGGATATGTTTTTAGCAACGCTGATCTTTTTAATATTGATGCAACAACATAATAATGGACAAAGCTTTGATAAGCTTGTAAGGTTTCACCAATGAGTACAGAATATCTTGTTCTAACTGCGATACCCCTAAGTAGAGGTTGCTACCCAACATTGGGTCATTCTTGATAGAGCCTCAACTCCTCTTGGGTTCAGCCATGAAAACTTTGCCAGTCCATCCACATCTGCTACTTCCTTGACACTCCGTGAACCAACAGATCTCAAGAATGAACATGGAAATATGTTGAAATCCATAAATAAAAAGAAGAAACCAAAATGTTATTACAGTGCTGGATTCAGCACTATCACCTGCATTAAAAGGTATAGTTTGAAGTTAGAAATGAGATGCACCCTCTCGAGCACAGCGCTTAACACTGCCTTCCTACCGTCACCTGGTAAGTTGATTCAAGGATTATTCCTTTTGGTTTTTAGTTTTCACTTACTTTGTTACCATGGTAGCGCATTTATTCCTGGGCCATAATGAGATAACGCCCACAACAGGACATGTACGCATGGACGTAGATCCTTGCAGCACTCTAAGCTTGGTGGGTCTTTCTGGATGCGTTAATGCAAATAAGATGGTAAATTTGGCTGCCTTAAAAAAAAAAAATCCCTGCCAGAGCACTGCAGTGAAAAACATTCTGCACCACCTGCCACTCAGCCCAGAAAGTACTAGATGATCACATACTACTGTGTGAAATGTGAACTAAAGACTAAAAACAGCAGGCTAACTTTACATGCTGTCACATTATACTCATGAGTTTGGGGCCACACACGGGCCACATTTGTTCACAGTGACAGCCCAGAACACAAGGGTGGTTTTTGTGCTCGAGCAGAGCATGAATAAAACCTCTAAGGCATGATTTGCTGAAAGTGTCGCAGGGATCGATCAATTCTCCAAATATACAGCTTGTAATGGGCAGGTTTTCACCTCTTCAACTGAAGACTTTGGGTTTCCTAACATTAGATCATTGACTATTGATTGCACTGTCTTCAGGATGTTGTTTACGACTCCATTCCACAGACGTAAGAGACCCAAGTGATTGTGATAGTAGGGGAGACCAGGGACAGTTGTAACACTTTTTGCAATTTTTAGCAATACATCAAAAACCATTTTTACTGGAATAATGTATTTAAGTGGTTATATGAAATATGTACAGGTTGCAAAATTGATTTTTAATACAGTCCCTCCACTGTTACAACCGTCCCAGTGTACATGGACGGTTGTAACGCATGTCATCTCATGTGAGCTAGCTTGACTGCTAGTTTGACACTTGTTAGCCATTTATATTTTTAGCTTACAAAATAGTGATTCTAATAATTCTTGTTTGAATTCATAGACATTCGATCCTATAACAGCATCCAAAAAGGTACATCAGAAAGAAAAGTAATTTTTTTTACCTCAAAAACAATCTTTTGTAGATAACTCAGTCAGGAAGATTTAAATGTGGCTCCCTTTATGGCAAAAATGGAGGGAAACTAACTGAGCATGTGCACAGTGAGTGTCATCACTCTAGGTTGTTTCTGATTGGAGGAATTCAAGGTGTTACAACCGTCCCCTGTTACAACTGTCCCTGGTCTCCCCTACATGGGCCAGACTGCCTGGCTGGGTCTTGTTCAAGATATCTTCTGATTGCAAAAAAGCAGTACATCTAGTTTTAGATAAGACTAGATGTAAGAGTCTTAAAATGACTGCTATTTCATATACCTGGTGAAGCACGCAATCACAATCGGCTTAGCGTAGATCTGAAAGATTCATAGGTCAGATTGCTTCCATTTACATTAGCTCTATTTCTCAAAGTGTTCACAAAGTGTGTGCAAGCTGCCTTAGTTCCCTTGCGAGGCCATGCAGTGTGTACTCCTTTCTGGCTGATTAGCTGCAACGTGGACAGTCGCAACAGCAGGTGCAGAGACAGAACTACCTCCTGCTCTCACATATGGAAACTCTGCAACTAAAAGTCAACCTCAAGAAGAATCGTTTAATTCGACACGAAGTTTGAGTCGTGTGTCAAGCGAGCCTTCTTGACAGGAGACGATCTGATGGATACAGTAACGAATTAATGTAAGCACTTAAGATACCACGTATATATATGCAGACGTTCTGTGTCTGTCTGGGACGTTGGCATTAGCAACCCCATGTTTTTTTGCCATTAGCAAAATTACATAGCCTTGAGTCAGTAGTACTGATAGAAGCATGTGCACATGCTGTAAGCTGTTTGTCCCAGGCACATTCTCTCCTTCTATCCTGAAATTAGCTCTGAATTGACTCAGGGAGAGCAATAGGAGATATACAAACGCAGGCTTGTAGGAGGAAATTGACAAACACACCATCCTTTGTTTAGCCTTTACATTTTCTACAAAGGTAAGGGGGCATGGTGGCTTGGTGGTTAGCACATTTGCCTCACGCCTCCAGAGTTGGACTAGATTCCCGCCTCCTTCTTATGTGTTGTGTGTGGAGCTTTCATCTTGTCCCTGTGCCTTAGGGGTTTCCTTCGGGTAAGCTTGTTTTCTTCCCTCAGTCCAGACATCTGATGTAGGTTTATTGGCATCCTGTCCAGGGTGTGCCCTGCTTTGTACCCCAAGTCTCCTGAGGCTTCAGGTTCCCGACAACCCAGTAGGATACTCAGTGTAGAGAATGAATGGATGGATGGATGGATGGATTTTCTACAAAGGTAGATGTCTTGTACATAACACCTACCTTAGAGGAGGACCATCATGCAAAAATGACCCAGTAATGACTGAAAGGTTGGGAGCATTGTGGAAAAACTTTAAAGTGAAAGGAAAATTGAAAAAAGGTTTGATGTCAACCTATAAACATCCTCTAAATGAGAGCTGTACAGCCAGTGCATGAGGTCACACATACTAGTGTAGGTAGACAATGCAATGGCACTGTTTGATATCAAACGTCAACATTTCAATCTTTATTCAGGAAACTGGGCGCTGAGCCAGTGTACAATGGTAATGGGCCATCGCAACCAGACAGCAGGTGATTTGGAAGACTGAAAGTTGATCCGGCAAACTGGAAGTTGATCTGTTTGGGACCAGCTGCTTGTGTGTATTGCGGATTACCACAAAGTGGCTCTGCTGTACAAAGGAAGTCTAGCCTATTGACTAAATGAAGTGATTGTGCAGGCGTACTTAAACACAGGTCAAGAGGCAACTTCTTCCTTTAAATTTTATTAATCTGTTCATACTCTAAGCTACTTATATTCTTGGGCGGGGTCTGCAAGGAGTATCACTTGTGGACATATCATTATCACTTATTGACGATATCAGAACTTCCAGTGCTTTTTATATTCAGTCTTTCACCTTGAATGAATTGAATTTGTGAATTGTGTGTAATTTTAATCCTTCACATAGAACAAGGCTAGCATTATTTACGAGGGCTGTCTGCCCTGGTCTGACACGGTGTGCAATACGGCCTCCTTTTTGAAGGAAAGAAATGGTTCTGAAGAAAACTCTGGTTAACTGGATCATAAGGAAGCAGGATGGAAGAGTAAAACACAAAGTCGTACATTATAAAATGTATACTATTTTGGGGCCCAAGCACCAAAGTCAACTAATGCCCCTTTTCCACCGTGCTGGTTCGGAGCCAGAGCCTCATTTAGAACCAGTTCTTTCTTTTTCGACAGCCAGAGCACCAGCTCTGAACCAGGAAAATGGTTCTAATGTAGCACCAAAACGTTGCTGGTCTAGACTTAAAAAAACGCACGCATCAGGGGCTGTGGGCGGGGCTACTGTTAGCGCATTTGATAATGTACCTTAAGTATACTAATGTTTAATACACTTTAACTTTACTGCAATATAATCAATTATCAGCACACATGATAGTAGGTAGCCACATGCTAAGGCTAACTTTTTTCTGTGTTCATGATAAAATAGGAGGGCACGGTGGCTTAGTAGTTAGCACGTTCGCCTCACACCTCCAGGGTCGGGGTTCGATTCCCGCCTCCACCTTGTGTGTGTGGAGTTTGCATGTTCTCCCCGTGCCTCAGGGGTTTCCTCCGGGTACTCCGGTTTCCTCCCCCGGTCCAAAGACATGCATGGTAGGTT
>NC_083471.1:5693432-5733432 GCF_030014155.1 Tachysurus vachellii | reverse complement strand
AGCACCCTAGCTAGCTATCTTTTTCTCCCTCAGTACTGAATACAGGTGTATTTAGCATACCGCTAGTGCTCTCACTGCTCCCTTAATGCGCTAGTCATTTTCACATAAACTAGCCTACATCTTTCAAAGAGCATGACATGATGGCAGCCATCTACATTCAATCAGCCTCAGTGCCGAGACAGGAGCAGGGGAAAGCTATTCGTTTTCATTAGATTAGCTCTGTGTGTGGGAGAAAGAGGCCTTGTATTAGACAGCATTGCATTAGAGTGGAATAGATTAAGTTAGCGCATGAGTGATAGGCGCAGTGCTGGTGAAAGTGCTGGACGCAGCGGTCACATCCACTCTGTCCTCGCTCCTCATTTTCACGTATATCGGTGCTGACACACTGTCTGGGGGTTTCTTTTCTCTTCGCTTCTTTTTTTCTCACAGACACACACACACTGTTACACGTTGGAGTAAAATGGCTAGGAGGATAAATCGGAATCATTCGACTGATCTAAGAGACCCATCTACTTTAATACTGATGCATTTTGCCACTTTTGACTTATTTTTTTAAGATTCATATTATCATCGACGACATCACTGGATGTTAAAGATAAACCTAAGATAAAGATAAACTAAGCTAAATCTTAGTTTAAAGGCAAATTTTCTTCATAATCGGGTTCATATGCTTATCAGGTTCACAGAACACAGCTCATTTGCATGTAGCGACGCCCACAAAACCCCAAAAAAGGTAAAGAAAGCTGGGAGAATTAAATGAGCAATCAAGGTAAAGTCTGAAAGGAAGAAGTGAAATTTATTTGACTCACTTCTGTGTAAATAATTATAATAATAACAGTAATAATAATAAATAATAAGAAGAAGAAGGCTTTAAATCTTCTCTCAGCTGCAGTGTTTGTGTACAGCTTGAAGCTGCAATATGCGGGCAGATGATATGATTTAAACTCAAGTGTTTACAAAAGAAACGTAGCTCGATATCCAGCTTGATAAATGAGTCCTTTTTATCGACAGCCATCTCAGTTTCCACATATTCAAAACCACAAGAATACAAAAGAATAGTAAAATGTTCCTCATAATGAAATGGACTAAGATCTCACTAGAAGTGTCTTGAGCTGTTCTTCTTTCCATGATACACATCACCAAATATTGATTATTATCGCCTAATTTATTATGTTTGATTCTGAGGAACTAACCACTTGTGTGCGTGTGTGCGTGTGTGTGTGTGTGTGTGTGTGTGTGTGTGTGTGTGTGTGTGTGTGTGCACATAGCAGTGGGAACCCTGGAACTTAATTGACTTTGTATTTTGTGGTGTAAACCCTGATTGAAAGATCACGCTGATGCTACTTATTACTCCCTAGAATGAGTACCTACTGACATTTACATTACATTGATGAAACTGACAACAGTGTCTCTCTCTCTCTCTCTCTCTCTCTCTCTCTCTCTTCCTCATTCTCTAACTCTCTCTCACTCTCTTTCCCTTATATTCTCTCTCTCTCTCTCTCTCTCTCTCTCTCTCTCTCTCTCTCTCTCTCTCTCTCTCTCTCTCTCCCCCCATTCTCTCTCTCTCTCTCTTCCCCATTCTCTCTCTCTCTTCCCCATTCTCTCTCTCTCTCTCTCTCTCTCTCTCTCTCTCTCTCTCTCTCTCTCTCTCTCTCTCACTCTCTCACTCTCTACATGGCTGTGTAATAGGACAATGTTGCCAGATCATGGATTAATATACACTTGTTATATTTTAAAACACATTTACATAGTAAGTAGTTACATACACACAATAAAAGCCATTGGACGAGATGAGAAAGAGCTAAGAATAAACGAACAGTTCAGTTTCACCCTCATTAAAACCAATCCGTCCTAATACATACTTCTAGTGTGTCACACAAACGTATTCTCCAAGACTCACATGATCACGTCGGCTCCGGGCTGTAAATCAGCAGTTACAGTGCATGTCTATCAGACCTGCCCCAATCCCCCACCCACAGTTACCATGGCGATTGCACCTCTAATTCAGTTAGGGTCGTATCAAATTCTGAGCGATTACAAGCTGACCAAAGCTCTATATGTACATTTTATTGTAGAGTCATGATCAGATTGATTAGTAAGGTTTGACATGAGTGCTTCCTTTACTTACATTATATACTTACATACTTGTATGGGTGGTATGGGTTGAGGTATGGGTGGGTATGGTTGTGGTTAGGTGTTTGTGGGTGTGGTTAGATGTTAGTGAGTATGTCTGGGTGTGGTTAGGTGTATGTTTATGGTGTTAAGTGTGGATAGGTTTAGTGTGTGTGGTTTGGTGTATGGAGAGGTGAGAGGGGACGTGTCTGTGTGGGATATGGTTAGGTGCGTGTGTGGTTAGGTGTATGTTGAGGGATGGTAGGGGACGTGTCTGTGTGGGATGTGGTTAGGTGTATGTTGAGGGATGGTAGGGGACGTGTCTGTGTGTGATATGGTTAGGTGTGTGTGTGGTTAGGTGTATGTTGAGGGATGGTAGGGGACGTGTCTGTGTGTGATGTGGTTAGGTGTATGCTGAGGGATGGTAGGGGACGTGTCTGTGTGTGATGTGGTTAGGTGTATGCTGAGGGATGGTAGGGGACGTGTCTGTGTGTGATGTGGTTAGGTATATGTTTGTGTTGTGCCTCCTGTTTGGGTGTGCCTCCTGTAGAAGACTATCATGTGACTATACACTACTCTCCCATACTGAAGCATAGAGTTACTATGACTATGAAAATCTCTCTAGAGCACACGTGAACTTCCGTAATATTCTTTTAGCTCTTTACTATCCGTCTCTACCGATTCCATGTAGCTCTGTGTTCTTTTCAGCTTCTGTGCCTCTGATCTCTTCCTGTCTCTTCTTCTCTCTATGTTCTCTCTCTCTCTCGGAGTCTGAACAGCTTGAGGTGCCTTATCTAACTTTTCTGCAGGGTTTTATGGGTAGCCCCCATGAGCTTCTTCCTTTCATGCCTGAGGTAAGACCGTAAACAAACCGCTTGGAAACAAGGAACAACAGATTCCGTAAGCCTGCTGCCCAGTTCCCACTAAAATCCTAATCCCTGAACCCATTAACCTGCACAGTAATTACCACCCACTGCAACATGCACTTCTTCATTCATGCTGTCTAATTAGGAATATCTCAAGCATATATTAATTGTAAGGGTGTAACGATACACAACAGCAATACATGTTTTCTATACTTTCTTTACGTTCAGTATTATAAATGGACCATAACGCGTGATCTGTTCAAACTCTTTCTTTATAGATGTGTTTTTTTTAATCCTATGTTCTTCTGCAATGAATATTAACTTCCCAATCACTGCGCTGATCGTCTTGTAGCACGGAATAAATAAGTGTGTTGGTGTGTATTAGCACTATAGATGTATATAATGGTCCAACACTCACTGTCCTTCAGCCTCATAACTTACCAAGAAGAAGTTGTTCACCAGACTTTGATGATTTGAGGGAGTTTTCCGGTTTCCGCTCCCTGCCGAGTGTAACCATAACCATTTCCACTGATGTAATAGACTATACGCTATAATATATACACTACACTCTTAAAAGCAATAGTTCTGTATAGAACCTAAATTGGTTCTTTCGCTTGCTTCATATAGACTTTTATAAATAAAGTTAAAACAAAGGAGTTCTTTTAAGAACCATTTGGGGAACCAAAAATGGTTCTTCAATAGCGTCGATGAATGAAAATAAAACCCATTTTTTGGTTCTTTCTGGCATCTTTCATTTTAAGAGTGTATACAATTGCAAGGAATCACTATCGTATTTTCCGCACTATAAGGCGCACCTAAGAGCCTTAAATTATGTGTGCACTGAGTTCCAAAAATCTGTAAAAAATGTTGTTGTGCGACTTTGGTAAGCGCTCCGCTTGATTGAGGTAGGTATACTACCGGTATGTTGCAAAACAACATTTGTGTCTTCCTAACCATTATGCGCTCCACACTACAGTCCAATAGGTGGCGGTAAATGCACCTTAAGTTGGTTTGCCATCCGCCAATAAAAATCAGAAGACGAAGGCAACATTTGTTTGTCTAAGGACCCCCGAAAATGGCACCAGTGAAGAGACATGCTTAGGACGCACAATTCAAACTACAGGCTATCAGTAGTGAATCAATCTCAATGAATCAATGAATCTATGGTTCGGAAGTGGAAGAAGCAAGAAAATGAACTGTGCCAAGTTAAGGAGACACAGTAGATGAGGACTTTGATGGATTTTTGGGAGAAGATTGATTAAAAAATAATGTGTGTATAATAATGTGTCCGTTACCTTTTTTATAGGCCGTATGTTTTAGCATGCGCCTTATAATACGGTGCGCCTTATGTATGGGTTAAGTACAGAAATAGACCCCGTAATTGAGACTGCGCCTTATAATTCGGTGCGCTTTATAGTGCGGAAAATACGGTATTTTTAAGAGTGTAGTGCACGTAGGCTTGTGAAATCAGCTTATTTAAAAGAAACATTGATTAAAGCTTGAATAAATTGAAATGCTTGTTTCACCTTACACATGTATAAGCGTATACGTATTTTAACCTCATATTAAATGAAATACACCGTATTGTTACACCTCTACATGGTTATCTATCCAGATGTATCGACAGCTGTGTAACTAAGTGCTATTTCATGTTACAGAAGGTCTTTATTGTAACTCAAAACCCAGAGAATGATACAGTAATAGTCCAAATGTTCTGCTCTTTTCTTCTGATGTTGCGGCAGTAACGTGAGCCAGTAAATCTGGCACGGATTGCATGAACGCAGGCCAAAATCAGAGTGTGAATTTTTATTCATTTACATGAAAGACAGTGTGCCTGCAAAGTGGTTCGGTTTAATACAAATTTGATTTCATTTCATTTCAGCCCTAATTTTTTGCCATAAGTTCAGATAAATTGCGATTGTCGTGTTGCAGGTGATCTACAACGAATAATTACATAAATAAAGTCATAGCCCAATGTTTAATAAGGTGTTTGCTCGGGGTTACTGGAAATGATTTGGATTTTAAAGAGACTCCGAAAAGATTTGTCTGAAATGTTTTATAATGGTTTATAATTCTGTGTGAATGCTGTTTAATGCATTGAGTCATATTGTAAAACTGTATGAGGTTTTTACATGAATATCATCTTGCAATTCTTCCAATTTTGCTTTTACAGCAAAATGTTTGAGGTCTGTTACCTCACTATCCCGCCCTTTAAAATCCTTATTCAGTGTGAAATCCTCCTTCTTTTCTTTATAGTAGCATGAAATTGTGACAAATACAATTTGGATTAATGTAGAACTTGAATAAATTTTGATTCTGATCGTTCATTCAGCCATCAGGTCAGAAAAAGTTCGGATTCGGGCCACTTTTGCTTGCTGTGTGAACAAAGTCCAGACACAGTAGATAAATAAACAACCAAAAAGAGAAACATCCTTTGTGAAGCGTACGTATTTACATAACACGTCTCGTCTCGAATACGAGCTGAGGTGTTAGCATGAAGGTGGAGATGACTGAGATATTAAATACACAGTTACAACAGATGTATTTAATATTTAGGAAAACATTTATTCATTTACATTCCCTTTATAACGGACAGAAAATACAACATGCACTGAACATCTTACGTGATATGATGAGTGTGTTGAGTGTCACTTTGACTCATCGCTCTCGATCTCTGGCGCACCGTTCTTCCATCCAAACCGCTACATGCAAGTCACATTACTAATATTTTAATACTACAATATTCCATTAAGTACCTTTTCCAATACTACAAATTATTATGATTTAAATAAATTAGGCCTTACTCAAGTAATCGATGATGGATTAGTAAAATTCCTGTTCAGAGTTGTTTTAATATTATTCCATGCATACTACATCCTCTCATCATGGAGTTTAATAGGAACCTGTACTAGGAATCAGCCAATCATATGGCAGAAGCACAATGCAGAAAATTATCCAGATAAAGGTCAAGAGCTTCAGTTAATATCCACGTACAACATAAGAGTGAAGAGAAAATGTGATCTTTGACCGTGACATAAATGTTGGTTGTTGGTTGCCAGATATTATATTGATTTCTGGATTTTTCTGGAGCTCACAGTAAGGCTCAAATAGACACTCTTTACAGACATGACGAGCAGAAAAGCAATTCAGAAATCACAACACACCAAATCCTGAGGTTCTAGTTTGTTCTCCTGATGTGGTTTCTAGCATCTGTCTGAAGATTTGACGTGTTATGCTTTTCTTCTCACCATGGTTGTATAGAGTGGTTGGAATCAGTCTGGCTGTTTTCCTTTGACCCACTTTCTCATCAACAAGGTGTTTTCACCCACAGAACTGGATGTTTTTGTATAGTAATTTTCTATGTAATTTTTATTTCTATAGCGCTTTTTAAATGGACGTGTTTGTGTTTATCCCTAATGAGCAAGTCTGAGGTGACTGTGGTAAAGAAAAACTCCCTTAGATGGATGAGGAAGAAACATTGAAGGGAACCAGACTCAAAAGGGAACCTCATCCTCATTTGGGTGACACTGAAGGGTGTGATTATAAACTATTATAAACACCAGAAAGCATTATTATGAATGATGTCCTTTCTATAGTAATATACAGTCTGACGATTGTGTATTGATTAGGAGCTTGTTGTCCGTGAATACCACATGTAGTGGGTAGCTTCTTGAAGCGTAAAACTGAGCAGGTTCATCTCAGTGCCTCGGTAGTATTGTATGGTTTTTATGTAGTGCTGTGTAAATAATACAGACACTCGATTGGGTCGGATGAATGGGATCCGGTTGAGTTCGGTTCCTTTCAAGGTTTCTTCCTCGTATCATCTCAAGTAGAATCTGAGAAACATTTCCTCATCGCCGTCACCTCATTACGGATCATTTTAAATTTTAATGTTAAACTTTATTCATTTTGTTCAGAATTTAGTTTGTTTTCTGTAAAGTTGCTTTGCGACATGGTATTAAAAGCGTTATACAGATAAAATCAAACTGAATTGAACAGCACATCTATGCCGCAGAATCACAGAGATCACTTTTTTCTTCATTCTGATTTTTGATGTAAACATTAACTGAAGCTTTGGACTCGTATCTACATGATTATATAAACTACGATGCTGCCACATGACTGATGCGTTTGTGTATTTGTTCCTTTTGTGCATTTTTTTTTCTGTGCATTCTTTCTGTATTCTGTAAAAATCCTTTACATTTTGTTGACTTAAAAATTTCTGCTTTTCTTTAAATCCCAGGAGTCGCAAAATATTTCTTTGTTTCGCCCCGAAATGTACAGTTTTAATGCTGTCTCTTATTATTTATGTTGTACAGCATTCATCTTTTAACATATATATATATATTATTTTTTCCAGCTTTCTAGGATGCTCATGCTAGGCTCTGCAAGCATGATGTGTTTATTTTGTGTTTGGCCCTGTGGCACATTGTTATACATTACGTTATGATTAAGCATGTGGTGCTTTTCTTTTTAATTTCTTCTTGTAGTTACAGGATCCTCGCTTGTATGATCAGGTCTATAAGTATTTAGACCTCCCAGGGCAGGTATGTGAAATAGAGACTGTATGATATATGTGTAGACTTTTTCTAAATAGCCAGTAAGGCATCTTACATCTTTACAGGGAACAAAGGAATCTATGGCTGTTTTTTGTTTTGTTTTGTTTTTTTTTCACGTTACTTAAGATTCAATCCATATTTTCAGGCGAACTAATTACCAGCTATTATTCAGGGTGATCTATTTGAATATATTTTGTTTTCTGCATGAGACACTGAGACGGTCTAAAGATATCGTGTCAGGTATTACATCAGTGATTTGTATAGGTCCTAATAACAGATTTTAGTAAGTGCCAAAAATCATCCCCTGAGATATGAACAAATCAAATCAAACAGCAGAGTATGGATCATCATGACTCCTGACAGTCATAAACAGACTCCTATTATAAGCCATATAGATTTATTTGTTTCCTGTGTGTTCCTCTGTGTGTCTGTATTAATAAGCTGTGGCATATTCCGCACCGTGTGTGTGTGTTTCTTTGCGGTGATGGCTGCACAACTGACCCTGCTTTATCTCCTAATGGATGAAGGACTTTGCTCTTACTTTGCATGTGTGTAAATCCTCCTTCTGGGCTAAAAGGACAGGATCAGAATAGTCAATGTGTGTGTGTGTGTGTGTGGGTGTGTGTGTGTCTGTGTGGGTGTGTGTGTGTCTGTGTGGGTGTGTGTGTGTGTATGAGGTGTGAGTGTCTGTGTGTGTGTGTGTGTATGAGGTGTGAGTGTCTGTGTGGGTGGGTGTGTATGGGGTGTGTGTGTCTGTGTGGGTGGGTGTGTATGGGGTGTGTTGGTGTGTGTCTTTGTGTGTGTGTCTGTGTAGGTGTGTTTGTGCGTGTGTGTATAGGGTGTGGGGGTGTGTATGGTGTGTGTGTAGGTGTGTTTGTGCGTACACACTAACATACTTATAAATGCACGAGAAGAAAGGTCTAGAGGAAGTGCATTTTTAGCGATACACAAATCAGCATAAAAGGTCAAGAGTGCAGAAGTGTAGATTTGATTCGATATGACACATACAGATAAACTGTGGATGTGAATATCTCCTCCTTTCTTCTTTGCTTTCCTCCGATTTCTCCTTTTTTTTTGCTCTCTACATTTAAAACACTAAATTCCCCAAATTCCCACCACCTTCCCAACTCCTTATCCTCTTTTGCAGATGATTGTTTATATAACTGTTGGTCCATTTTGTGATGATAAAATTACTCTGTGTCTCTTGACTCAGCTAAAGAACATCGATCGTCCTGCAGAACCAGAGAAAGTACCACGAGCTCCTCATGACCGCAAAAAGGAGTGGCAGAAGCTGGCTTTAGGGGCAGAGCTGGCAGAAGATGACAATGAAGATAAACACAAAGATGCTAGCAATGGCTTGGCATCCTACCATGACCAGAGGTGTGTGTCTGTCTGTGTGTCTGTCTGTGTGTCTGTCTGTGTGTCTGTCTGTGTGTCTGTCTGTGTGTCTGTCTGTGTGTCTGTCTGTGTGTCTGTCTGTGTGTGTGTGTGTGTGTGTCTGTGTCTGTGTGTCTGTGTGTGTGTCTGTGTGTGTGTCTGTGTGTGTGTGTGTGTCTGTGTGTGTGTGTCTGTCTGTGTGTGTGTCTGTGTGTGTGTGTGTACAATATATAAATATTTAACTATATTAATCATGGTGTGTGTGTGTGTGTGACTCTCCTTTTTAATTTGGTTGTTTTACCATTTTCAGGCAAATGTACATGGATCATTTGGATGGTTCGTTCTCTCTGGCTGCTTTGCCGTACTCTCAGATGAGCGAACTGCTCAACCGCACAGGAGAGCGCATGTACGGACGACCTCACGAGCCTCCACCACCTCCACCGTCACACCCTGCAGACATCAAGCCTGCCTCCGCCATCAGGTACACACACACAGACAGTGCTATAAAAATGTATTTGCTGATTTGTTCATTTTTGGCATATTTGTCACACTTAAATGATTCATATCATCAAGCAAATTTTAATACTACACAAACATAACATGAGTGAAAACAAAATGCATTTTTTCAGTGATGATTTAAAAAAAAAATACCAAGTCTTAAATATATATATAAGTGCAAACACACACACACACACATTCCCTCACACCTTAGACTTTAATGTCACATTTCCATCTGCTGCCTTCTATTTATAATTTATACATACATTATTCAGTGAAAATGCCTTTTCTTCCCAAACAGTTTCTTCACCTATTGAAAATCTCTTATCTTAGCATTTCAGACGTGATATTGCTGGTTGGAGGCTGAACAAGAACATAACTAAAGCTGAAAGGTGTATAAAATGACTCACTTTATATCCAACTGTGCTTCATGAAAACATAAAGTAAACTGCGATCTTTATTTACTTTCCCTCAAATTGCTGATTCCACAGAAAACGTACCAAATTAATCTTTTGTACTTATTCTGTCTACTGGCTTTACTGCTATTTTTACACCACCGATAAAGGACATTTGTCCCCATAGTCCTGTTTCTCCGGCAACCTTGTGTACAAAAGGAGTCTTTCATGGCACTTCTGTCCTTGTTTAGCCATTGTGGTCACGTGATCTAAACATGGCGGACATCCTGGTAGGAGACGGACAGATATTTCTGTTGACAGATCTTTTTGAAGAGTTCTACTCTGGTAATTACACAGTACTGATGCACCCTAGATACACTGAAGGGCAGGATCAAGTATCTGGGGGCAAACTGTAGGTATATGCAACCGTCGATGAATGTTGGTAAAAATTCCTGGGTTGGAAATAAGCGCATTGTAAATGATTTGGTTGAGCAAAAAAAAAAAAAACATCCACTTGAACTTTCTTGAAGACGGGATAAACGTCGAGAGCTTGGTGTTGGAGCTTGAGCTGCTAAGGAGTCGTGTAGTTTTGTTTTAGAAAGCAGGGTTTATGAGAATACACATGGTGGCTTTGCAGATGCAGCATTTATTGTAAATGCGCTCGTTGGAGGGAAGAGAGACTGTGGTGATGTGCTCAGCTATTTTCACTCCCCACAGCAGGATCTTGTGGGCTTCAGTTGCAAACCAAACAGCTGCATACAATGCTCTCTGAGGTCACCTTAGGGAAAAACAAAGGCTTGCTCTTCTCTGTCTCAGGAAGAAACCTAGAGAAGAGATTTTAAACTAGAGATGAGATTCAGCTGAGGTTCTCTACACTGCTCATCACAAACATCTTCTCCCCGGTGGATTACGCCGTGTTGTGTACAGCTTTCTCAAATATCCCAGGCATAAACATCTGGGATTTGTTGATTGAATAAATATAAGAGTGGTTTGAATGTAATTTGTCTTTGCTCAGGAATTTTGCCATGTTGTATAGATAAATACTGTAACTAATGTACATATGGGACTGAAGTCAAAAATGTGCTGCTTTTACACAGAATGGACCAAAACAACCAAAAATGTCCTTTTCTGCAGGCCAGTGATAAATAAATAAAAACGTACAAAGCACTGACACTGGAGACTCCTTCTATAAATGATAAATAAGCTTACTTTACACAAAGTTTTACCACAGGTTTGTGCGGTAAATACTTTATTGCCCCTCCCCTAGTAGATATTAGACTACTACAATAATTTTTAGACATTTTGCATTAGACTTCTGCATGAACTTTGCAAGTAGTCATGTAGAAGCTCTACCCCATTTTCCTCCATCTTACATGATGAATCAGGAAGGAAGGAAGGAAGGGTTCTACTCTGGAATGAAGGGAGGAAAGGAAGGAAGGGTTCAGCTCGGAAAGAGAGGGAGGAAGGAAGGAAGGTAAAATAAAGAATGCAGACTCATGTAGACACACTGAACAGCAGTTGAATATGTGTAAATTTTAATCATTAGGCAACCAGTTATTTGCTGTTTAGTGTCACAGTGCATTGACTCCATAAGGCTTATAAATCCACAATCCAACTGAGTTTTTAAGATTGCACAGTTTATCATTTTATACCCTTCCCTTTTCTCCTTAAACCTGAAGCAGAAGTGGTGGAAATCTGTCCTTTCTGATTAAATGGTTTATTACGATTTTGTTTAAAAGAGAAAGTTGAAACAATCAGTATTGCAAAATCCTTCATCACCATATCGATATTAATATTCTTTGCTTTGTTCAGTAATAAATTTTTTAGGCTTAGTCAATATGGGACATCTTGGTGTTCAAGTCCCTGTCATTGTTACTATAGCAACGATTATGTATTAGAATTATCAATGAACCTGTGATTTATAGGAAACATAACCAGAGCTACTGTCAGAACTGCTGTCATAAAATTTATCAATAACTTATAAACAAACCAATTCAAGACCTCAACCATGTTGTAGTATAAATGCTAATAATGATCAAAACACCAAAGTATTTCTTTTTAAACATGTCAGTTTGTCATTACTGTATCAGCTGCACCATTTTCTTCCTAGCTTGGCTTTGTAGCACGGCTTGACCCAATTAAAAAGATGATTTATACCTTTTACTCTCCTCCCTCTTCTAATCATGCTCTCTTTCTCCTTCTGTTTTATATAAGACAATAAAATGAGAACAAAACTCTCAGAGCGATACAAGCTGAGATGTTGGTTTTTCCTCCATCTCTCACACTGTTTCACGACACTCACGTCGATCTTTTCCAAACCTTGGTGAAAGCTGGATAGAAAGAAAAACATTTTTTTATAACATCCTTATCTAAATTACTTGATGAATTCAGTGATGTTGTGTTCAAGGTAGAGAGTTATTATTAAAGAACTATTATAAACTGAATGTTTTTGGTACTTTAGAAAAAGATCAAGATCAAAAATTCAATAAATCAACTCAACATAAAATTATCCATGTTTTTTTTTTTTTCTTTCTATAGCTCCAGTTCGGGTTTCTCCGACAGTCGTCCTCAATCTCCGGCCCGCACTCCTGTGTTCTTGAACCCCAATGCTCCACCCCCTCCTCCTCCACCACTTCCCCCACCCCCTCCTCCTCTCCCATCCACCGTGTCAGGCTCAAGCATGCGCAGTACACAGCCTCCCCCAATCCCGCCATTACCTTCCCAGCAACCCCTTGCTATCCCCCCTGCTCCTGCACCCCTTCAGATTGCCCCTGGTGTATTACACCCTGCCCCTCCTCCTGTGGCTCCACCTCTTCATTCTTCCCCAGCCCGACTACAGCAGGACAAAGTCTTGCTCCCTGGCTTGGGAGATGGCACCGTCTTACCTCCTCCTCCCCCACCTCCTCCTCTGCCCCACCCAGGGGCCAGAAGCTCCCCTCCTTGTCAGCCTCCAGGTCCACCCCCTGTGCCTTCATTCCCAGTTTCAACTCCACCCACTCACTCGGGTCACGAAGTCAAAAGACATCCATCAAACCTGCCGCCAATCAGCGACGCACGCAGTGTCCTATTAGAAGCCATTCGTAAAGGTAATAGAACTTTTTTCCCCCAGCAGATTCTCAGTAGATTATTTTGTCTGCTTTGGTAATATTCAGCCTTTTTTCAGGCATATTTATCACATTTTGTTTAGTCCTTTTGGACATATTAATAGATTGTTTATAATTTTTTTTCTTCACTTAGTAGCTTGTTTAGTCTTGTTTTAGCTTGTTTAGTCTGAATACACAATAGACTCTTTAGTCTGTTTTGGATGTATTTATAAACAGTTTATATATATACATCTCCCAGAGATGTATATATATAAGATATAAGAACATAGATCAAGAACAAGATATAAGAACACAGATCCCTTCAAATCTCTGAGTTATTCTGTTTCTGTGCCTCTTTCTCTCTCAGGTATCCAGCTGAGGAAGGTCGAGGAGCAAAGGGAACAGGAGGCTAAGCACGAGCGTGTGGGCAATGACGTAGCCACTATCTTGTCCCGACGCATCGCCGTAGAGTACAGCGACTCTGAAGACGACTCCGAGTTCGATGAGGTCGACTGGATGGAGTGAGAGCAAAGAAGAAGGGAACGAGAAGATGAATATCTAGGAGGGGATAATTAGAAAGAAATTACCATGTTAAAAAAAAAATTGTGTCTCTTTTTTTTCTCTGTCCTGCTTCCACGGTTCACAGTGTGGTATGTTGCAGGAAATTTTGTGTCTCCACAAAACATTCTACATTCACATTTCCAGCATTTGGCAGACACCCTTGTCCAGAGCGACTTACATTATCTGATGTTTATACAACTGAGCAATTGAGGGTTAAGGGCCTTGCTCAGGAGCCCAACAGTGGCAACTTGGTGGACCAAAGTGGTAGTCCGACACCTTAACCGCTAGGGCCCCACATCGCCAGTTGTCTTTTTTTCTGGATGTTTGTTCTCATGTTTTTTATACAACATAATTTAACTTATGTTGATATTCTCAAGGTTTTTTAACGATCCTCTTTTACAATTAATGGAAATAGCTCCCGATGTTGTAGCTCATTTCGAGGAGGGACCACAGAGATCCACTGTTTAGTGTTATGTAAAGGGTCAGTGCGCCTTTAGCATCAATTCTGAGGCAATGCTGCCACCATCTGGTTTATTATTATTTTTTAATTTACGTGTATAATGAAGACATGTTTAAATAGGCTGGTCTACATGAAATTATGGCATGGTCCTTAAAAAAAAAAAAAAAAAAAGAAAAAAAAAAAGATTGTTTTCATTATGATAAATTTACATATCTCTGAGCAATATGTACTGTCACTGTCTGTCTGAGTTAGTAAGAAAGAATAAATGTGGTTGAGATGCTCGTTTTCTGTTAAGATGAAAAAATGAAGTGAAATTCAGAAAAGAAAAAAAAAATGTAAGGAGTTTAAATGGTGCAGGGAGATTAGGGCAAGATGTTATGTTATGATATGTTACAGCAAGGTTCTAGCATTCAGAGGGTTCTACATGGTGTGTTTTAATCAATAAGGAATCAGACCACTGCAGTATCAACTAAAAAAAAAAAAACACATGGCCATACGTTTCTCCTTCTCCTGCCTTATGGTTTGTATAGACGTGTTGTTAAGTTGATGAATGTACTGTGCTGTTACTACTTTTTGCCTGCATTTCTAAACATTAGCTGTTTCTATGTTCCAGACAGGAAACTAAAAGAAGAAACAAAACAAAACAGAAAAAAAAAACCCTATAAATTTTAAGGTGTACACCTTGTAACTTATGTAACTGTTTAATGTAACAGTTCGCTTGAATTAATAAAAGCCAATGTTATGTTAAAAGCTTTCATGACACATGTATGTGTGTGTGTTCATAGTGGAGATAGTAAAATGATGCACTTTACCAGATGATGGTGCTGCAAGCTCAAAAAGTGGCCTAATGCTGCAGGTTAGCAGCTATGGGGTTTATTTCTGTATTTATTTATTTTAAGCTTCTTAGTTTGAATGTGAAAGCCAGTTATTTGATGAATCATTCATTTCAATTAGGAAAAAATAATAACTGACAAGTTTATCAAGTCGGGAGTCGCCTCACACCTCCAGGGTTAGGGGTTCGATTCCCGCCTCTGCCTTGTGTGTGTGGAGTTTGCATGTTCTCCTAGTGCCTCGGGGGTTTCCTCCGGGTACTCCGGTTTCCTCCCCAGGTCCAAAGACATACATGGTAGGTTGATTGGCATCTCTGGAAAATTGCCCGTAGTGTGTGATTGGGTGAGTGAATGAGTGTGTGTGTGTGTGCCCTGCGATGGGTTGGCACTCCGTCCAGGGTGTTTTCAGTAATGCTTTTCGTAGACATGCTCATGGGAATCCTGGAGTCTCAGGCGTCTCAGGCCACGAGTCAGATGTTGTACCAGCCCATCACACACTATTTAGAGATGCCACACAGCATGTATTTGGACTGTGAGGCAATTGTGCTAACCACAAAAACCCTCCTTAACCTCTTAAACCACAAAAGTCCACACACACAAGGCGGAGGCGGGAATCAAACCCCCAACCCTGGAGGTGTGAGGCGAACGTGCTAACCACTAAGCCACCGTGCCCCCAAATGGGATAATTTATAATATATATATACACACACACATTATATATATATATATGTGTCCTATGAATTGGTCTACATTTGACCTGCCCTTGTGGCAGAATTGTCAGTGGCTCACACTGTTGATGAAAGTTTCAGCAGGTGATGGAACAGCATCCTGAATCTTTAACTACTTGAAAGAGAACCTTAATTTCCAGAGGCTCCAAAGAAGCTAATCCTGTGCTTTGGCACCATACTTCTTTTTATGTGTGGAAAAAAAGCAATGGGCTATGTAAAAACAAACAAACAAAAATTCAGTGATACACAGCTAACAGATACACGCAACTCCAGATAATTCAGGTTAACTGAAGAAATTCTAGATCTACTTGGTTCTGTCACGTACGCAGGATAAAAACGGACCCAAACGCAGGACAGCTTAACAAAAACAGGGATTTAATAACTAAAAGACACAAAACAGTACGGAGACAACAGAAGACACTAGGATTCCGCGCTGCACAAGGCAACGCGGCTCAATTAAATAATACAAATAATCATGACACATGAGGGACATGTGTGCAGAGGCGGGGAGGAAAAGACAAGGGTGGGGCAGACACGTGAACAAGGAACATAAACAAAAGGCACATGGCCAAAGTCCGAGCAGAGTCCTGACAGGTTCACATTAGAAGTCATTTTTATGACTATTGTCATGCAAAGAACAAAAAAGCAACACTAATAATAATTGTTCTCTTTTGCCATAAAGATGTGATATCTAGGTATAAGTGGTATGAAGGAGAGAGCATGAGGTTTTTTAATCCAAAGAACACCAGCCCCGCTGTGAAGCATGGGGGTTGTAGCATCATGTTGTAGGGTTGAAGTCAAAATTTGGTCATGACACATGAAAGAGTTCCAGCAGGACAATGATCCTTAGCATACCACTAAAGGTGTAAGAAAACAGTTTAAAGACAAGAACGTGAAATTGCTGGAGTCACCATCAGAATGCGCTGACTCATCTGAAAAAGTTTGCCTGTGCAAGGAAGCTCACGAACCTGACTGAGTTACGGCAGTTCTGTCAGAAAGAATGAACTTAAACTCTGGTAAATTATTGCGAGAAGATACACTAACACTAGGCTACACTAAGAATGTGATTCAAGTTGAAGCAATTATTAGCAATACCATCAAATACGAACAACGTGCAGGTAACTGAAGTAACACAGGAGAGATATGAGATTGGATGTGTGTGAAATCCTTTGAGCTCCATCGTGCATGTAAAATCTTGGATAAAGTGTTGCTAAGATATTTAATTTAGTAGCATGATATCATTTATTAATGAAAGTATCATCTAAGGACAACGTTTGTGTGAATCTTTTCATATTCCCATTTTCATTAAGCATTAAAAGTTCACCTGCTCTGCGGGCTATAGCAGTACATTGCAGAGCTGTGGACAAAAAATTCAGACTGTTTTTTGTGTTTTCATGATGTACTCACTCAATTCTGTGTCAGAATAAAGAGAAGGATAAAGTGCTTTACTGAGCACTTCACTTGCATTCAGGCCTGCCTATGTTTCCAGGAAGAGGGGTGGTTAATCATCATACACACATGCACACACACATCTGTGCATGCACTATAAACTGCACCAGGCTCTGTGGATACATTAAGTGCTAAAAAAAAACCCCGGGGGAAATGCAGATATGCCTAATCACTGACCTTTGTTTGTGCTTACTCACTGAATTAGATTCATTTGTTAAAGAGCGCAATAATAGGTGTAAAGGTATAGACAGTAATATGTGATGGATTTAGTAAAGCATGTGAGAAATTGGTCCATGTGTTCAATTCTCTCTGCAAAAACAAAAGACAGAGATTTTTTGAGGGGGGGAATTTCTTTAAAACCCTAAAGACATTCCTCTACATTTATGAAATGCCATGTAAGAAGACAAACACTTTTCTTCTTCTATCTGTAGAGATAGAAGAGTGTGTTTTAGAGCTGCCCTGGCAAGGGTGTTGAATAACATACATAGCCAAGAAGAGCGTGGGATGAAATAAACTCTCATGACTGGATGGTTCACAGAAAATCCCACTATTTAAATCTTTTTGTTCTTAGCCTGTCAGTTTCTGAGACACCATGGGGCTTTTGGGTTAAAAATTAATATAGAGGTAGGGGTAACTGCTGGGACATTCACACACACACACCAGTCTCTAGAGTTTACACAGAATGGTGCATAACTGCATAAATGAGCATGTGTTCTTATTAAAATGGATGCTGAGTGCATATGCTGGTTGTGTGAGCGTAGTTAAAGGAACACAATGTTAAAGGAACATTGGTTTTATTATATAATAAATCACAGAGTTTGTTTTGGAGCTTTAGTGTTAGATAATATAAGTGTTTAGTTCATTTTCAGTACTGGGTTAGAAGACATTGTATGATTTACAATCAACTCAGCAGACTATACTTATCTAATGGTGCTCGATGATAACCAAAAATTATGGGGAGACAGGTGACCCATCAAGGTAGAAAATGGTAGAACCTCAACTTGCAGAACCTATACTATCTATGGATGTTCCTATGAAATCCAACAATGGGTTCCCCATTAGTAAAGACTTAAAGATAACCCACTCAAATGATAATCGAATAGAGGCTTAAACGTATTTAAATCAAAGTCCTGCTATGGCCACAGGACCTACCAGCCCTCCCAAGCACCAAAAGCTACATCATTACTGGACACAAATTCCATCTGGTCAAGTGGCCTTCAGCCAGCAAGAGGCTGTGAATTCGACATGAGGCTATATCAGAAATCACAGACAGACACTCTTCCGTAAGGTTTGGCTAAGCAGAGAAAAAAAGTTCTCATAGCAAAACCAAATATCTAAAAGGATAGAAGCATAGCATACTAGAACAATGCATTACAAGTGGTAAAACTGGAAATGGACTGATTCCTTAAGTGCTAGGCAGCAAGCCATTAGTGGATTTTGATATGGACTCCTTCTATCTGGATGGAGGTTCAAGAGGTGATTAAAGCAGTCAGAGCTAATTTTATAGTACTGAGAGGTTTAGAAGTTTAGAGCCACCTCAGTGCTCAGAATTCAGGGCAGGGTATTTTTTGGCATTTTGTCATAAAGAGAGTTTCTCCTGCAGAATACCTATATTGACACATCTGTGCAACATGGGTGAATTTTAGGCATGACAGCTTGGAGCACATGGTTGGTTTTATATAGCTAATCAGAGAAGCACAACAGGTGAAAGAAGAATGGTTTATGGCTTACGAACGTGGCGTCCTCTTTCGATTCCTTTTACTGCTATGGATGGAACGGAATAAATACATTCCTGTGTATGGAATACTTGTAAGAGTAGGGCCTGGGAAATATCCAGCTTCCTCAAATTTGGCTAGGTCACTAATGCAGCTTTAGCAGAGCAGCTGTATATGGAAGACCAACACTTGCAACTACTGACTAACAAACAACACTGACAATGTGTGTCACATACAAGAGAAGTGATGCAGTACACTGACTCAAGAGACTCTAATATCTTGAGGTTGATCATAAAGATTCACTCTCTCACTCACTCATCTTCTACCGCTTATCCGAACTACCTCAGGTCATGGGGAGCCTGTGCCTATCTCAGGCGTCATTGGGCATCAAGGCAGGATACACCCTGGACGGAGTGCCAACCCACTGCAGGGAACACACACACACACACACACTCTCATTCACTTAAGCACTCACACACTACGGACAATTTTCCAGAGATGCCAATCAACCTACCATGCATGTCTTTGGACCGGGGGAGGAAACCGGAGTACCCGGAGGAAACCCCCGAGGCACGGGGAGAACATGCAAACTCCACACACACAAGGTGGAGGCGGGAATCGAACCCCCAACCCTGGAGGTGTGAGGCGAACGTGCTAACCACTAAGTCACCGTGCCCCCCTTCATCAATATTCAGATAGTCAGAAAATAATTGGAAAAAGTTGGAGTCAGTGGGGTCTATAGGATGAAGCTCCTAAAGCCCCAGTGTGACAAATCCCAGAACAAGGACAGATGAAAACTTGTACAGATGCAGAGGGAATGGTGAATCCTGCAAGGCAGTAGGATAATGGCAGAAGGGAATCTGGACAAAATAGTGCACTGTTGTAAAAGATCACCTGAACAGACATCTGGCAGGCAGACCACCAGAACACAAAGTTCATGATCCATTTAATCTACAATCTCCAGATTTGGAAAAGAATTAAGGCACCATCATGTCTCCTTTGCCAAAAATATCCCCAGCAATTACATAAAAGCCTTGAGAGTAGATTGCTACTGTAAGTACTATGAATTGGTGCTTAAGGCAATGACTAAAAGCACCTGTGAATAATGAGAGTATTTGAATCACTGACAATTTTGGCCAGTTTTTAATCTCAGTGTATTTGTGTGTTTTCACACCAGTAAGTGAAAGGTTTGATAGGTTCCATGTATATGATGGAATAATTTTTATTCAAATGCAGTATTAGATCAAGGCATGCATCAAGGCAAGCAAACTTATCCAACATAAAAAGCAGCAAATATTGGACAATATTTGGGTCATTTGAGTAAAAGTATTTTTTTCAAATGATACCATTTTAGGTTTTAAACCATTCAGATATTTCTGTTGAGGTGTATTCTGTTCTGTCCTGCTTGTAGTTATAGTAATAAAACAATGTTACTGAAGCTGTATGAGGATAAAGAAATAATGCGTGAAGATCCTGACCAATGCCAAGTCTGTGGGTAATGTTTCTCAGTTAGACTGACAGCCGCAATCCCTTTCCTGTTCACTCTGGATGCGGGATGGCTTACTTGCACCATCAATGCTTAAAGCATCAAATGAATAAAGAGAAAGGGAAAAGCAGCAAGACGTGCACTGACAGCCGCGCAAGGCGATGAAAAATTACAGTATAGTGGTGAAATAGTTAGACAAAAATAACACTTTCTATGAAACCATAGTCATTTTTCTTATTTCATACTAAGCTAACTATAGTAATAATTTCTTAGAAGCATTTTTCTAAACTTAAATAGTGCCTCACGAAGATGCAACGTGTTGTAAATCCTTAACTTATAATCATGTTATAATGAATGTGTCATTATTCACTCAACTGTCAGCTGTCACCTGCATATATCTAAAGAAATCCAAAATATTGAAAAAATATTATAAAAATGTTTCACTTCGAACATTCAACCCAATTACTATCACCGCTACTATTTAAAGGAATAAAAGCCGTCACTGTGTGATTATGAATTAATGTGCCACAGTTGACCTTTCTTATAAATGACCATAGAACTATAGCAACCACATCAAATGCGTTTTAAAATGAGCCTCTACTTTTGGGCCTCTGTGAATGTTCATGATGTCATTTTTATGGATGTCAATAAAACTCAAGCATGTATAAAATTCCTCTCTCTTCAGACAGAGTGACAACATGGACTACAGTACATACAAACGCCAGACCACGCGTCATTCAGCTCTCGTGAACCAGAACACACTGACAGCACACACTCCCACTACATGCTGTCATGTTAACTAGCTTGTAAAAATGTGTGATTTGTGTCCCTGCGCCCACAGCTCTCTTATATCTAACTGGAACGACAAAGATAAATAAAAATACGACTTCAAATCAAATCTCTGTTACTAGAAACGTCATGGGATAGTAGACACAAGCATTTATTATGCAGCTGTACCTGGCCTTCTTTGCCTAAAACAAATGTTCTTATGAATCTCTAACACATCTGCATGTTTGACAGAGAAAAGTGATTTGCAATTAATCTTAGTACTGGGACAAATTGACCGGTTGTACAAATTGACTCACTTAAATGTTTAAACCAGTCATATATATATATCCAGTTGTATTTGTAGATCATTATTCAGTGTCTTTCTGGGACCTTCTGAAATCCACAAGAGCTACAGTTTACATCTTCCTTGGCTGAGAAACAAGTTTAGTTCCGTTTTTATTTTGCTTTATGAAATATTCAGTGGTTATAAATGTATATACACTTTGTTAGTTTTTGATGACATTGTTTTTTATATGTACTGAAATCTTGGCGTTAGCCTTCTGGAACTCTCTATAATACTTTTTGGACATTTTTTCTAAATTATTGAGATGTTTTGGAATCAGGTCTGGTCAATTTACTTTTGAGGTATGCTTTCAATCATTATCCTGCTTATTTTCTTGAGTTTTTTTTTTTTTCTTCAGTATTTCTGGTTAATCCTTCATTTTTTAAACTTAAATAACGTCTCACGAAGCTTTAATGAGCCATTAGTATTAGTGATTCCTTAACTTATAATCATATGGTAATGTTCATGTGGCAACGTGTCATGTGTACTCTAAACAACTATCATGACCGTATAAAGCTACACAATTTCAAAAGTGATTAATTACATGTTTAAAAATATGATATGTTTCTCAACTGCACCAATCCCTTTTCCAGCAAAACATTCCCCTCAACATGATGCTGCCACCACCATGTTTCACGCCTTTCTTACTCAAGGTCTTGGCTGGGTTTTTCTGGATTTTCTCAACTTATCAAGAACACAAAAGACTTATCAAGGACACAAAAGACACTGGCTCTAAAACACATCCTTGGGTGTACTCCCAATTAACTCCTTATTCTGACATTTGACACTATCATGACATTTTAAAGAGACAGAATTTGTGTATGTAATTTCTCCCTAAACAATATAGTAACAGGAAATGTGCAGAGTTTACAAACCGAGATCGAAGCTCATTAGTATTAGTGGGGGTCACTAAGATGGAGTGTGTTCAGGATTCGTCTACAAATGTTCTCCAAACTTATTAGACATTACATAAAGAAATTCTGTGTTGTTCATTTCAAAACACATTGCCTGAGTTTAGGCAACTTTTCACAAACTTTTTACTTCCTTAACAAATTTTGTGTTTATTTTAATAAAACAAGGCAGTGTTCCCAACTAGCTACCTAAATAAACAACCACACTATACAACCGTACTGAGCAGTAAAGCATCTCAGGATGCACATCTCAGTGCAAAGATTTGTTCAACAAATATTTTGTAGTTTTGCACCCAGATTGTATTTTTTTTGTCTACTTGTTTGCTGTAGAACTAATATATAGGTAATGTTTTTTTAAACCACATTTTGCTGTCTGACAAAAGATTTAGCAAACTATAAAAGTATTAACTGTGCAATTTACAAAGACAAATTGAAGAAACACATATTTAATCCATTTGCTTTTCCATATAAAACCATATATTCAGAGACAATTTTACAAGATAAAAAAAAATCCATAACATAAATCACAGAACTTACAGGGTTGTACAATACTGCTTTGGTATTTAAAATCTTCAGATAAAGTGCTGTTTTTTTTGTTTGTTTTTTGTTAGATTGTTTTTTACTTTAAATAGTTCAGATACATTCTTAACGTGAGGTTGATGCTTTGTTGCCAAAGTCCGTTGTTCACAGCATTAAGACCGTCTCATGGCTGGCTCGAGTCATAAGTAAAGTGCAGTTGTGTAACTGACTAACTTTGATTTGACACTTTCATTTTAGCAGATGCAGGTAATGTGAAGTGAGTTTGAAGAGAAAAACGTGCCGCATCTAGACCTCACTCGGTGATCTGGAACGATAGGACACGTCGGTGCGCGCACTGCCGCAGAAAAGCACGTAGAGCGAGCGCTGGATCTCGGTGTTGCGATATGCGTATATGATCGGGTTGATCATGGAGTTGTAGGTGGCCGGTAGTAGCGTAGCGTACGTGTACACAGCTGGGTCCTCGCGCTCGCCCACCAAACAGTAGATGGCAAAAGGCAGCCAGCTTGCGCCAAACGTGCCAAGGACGATGGCGAGCGTAGAGACTCCTTTCTTGGTGGCGGCATAGTGCGACGGCGCGAGAAAGTGGCGCTGAAGTGCTATCTGGTGCGCATGGCGGCAAACAATCTTGCAGATCTTGCAGTAGAGGCCAAGCATGAGGACAAAAATGGTGAAGAAGGCCACGGCGAGCATTGCCACGTTGGTGCGCGTGAGTGGGGGCACGACGCTGCAGGAGGCCGTGTCATGCACGCAGTTCCAGCCAAGCACGGGCAGCATGCCGAAACACAAGGACGCTCCCCACGCGCCCAGCAGCATCAAGTGCACACAGTGCAACGTTCTCTCCGACAGGTACGTGAGCGCGTTGTACAGAGAGAAGTAGCGGTCCACGGTGATTGCCAGCAGACTGCTAATCGATGCTGTGAACGAGGCTACGAGGAAACCGACCGTGATCAGGCTGACCGTCTCCGACGAGATCAAGTACTGGAACGCAAAGTTTAAAATCAGTCCCACTCCCGCCAGCAGGTCGGCTGTTGCAAGGCTACCGATCAGCACAAACATCGGGGTGCGCAGAGTCGGCGTGTAAAATATGATCGCCACAACGATGGCGTTCTCACATGCGATCACAGTGCCAGAGAGGCACAGCATAATGTCCCATGGGTTTATGGGAAAATCGAGAAGCAAAGAGGATGAGGAGAGCGCAAGGCTGTTGTTTCCGCTGAAGGCTCCGGCTTCCAGCCACGAGGTCATGGGAAATCCTGCCACGCTCTCGTTTGCTGTTGCGCTCTCATTCATCTTTACAGTGTCCAACCTGCAGAGAGAGAGAGAGAGAGAGAGAGAGAGAGAGAGAGAGAGAGAGAGAGAGAGAGAGATGCATATTACAATTAGGAGAACAAGGCAAAAACCTTTTAATGCAACACGAAGCTGAGGATTTTAAACGTAGAGAATTCCCAGTGAAGTCACATTTACTCTGTAAACAAGTAATTGCTAATGCACAGCAATGAACTAATGAATATTAGAAACGAAAAATAAAATAAATACTGCATATAAAATACATACTGCACTCGTTATTGAACTGTGATGCTATCCATGGTGCTGAAACGAAACTCTTCCCTACTACAGCAAAGTCGCGTGTCTCTGAACATTAAAACGCAGTAGTGAGAAATGAAAATGTTAAGAACACGTACCTTTTAGTTCACATTAAGGAAAACTGTGATGCTTGTTCTCCGTGTAAAACTTCCTGTAATAGCTTCTGGTCTTGAAGGAAAAAAAAGCTTTCCACGAACATGAAGGTTTAAGACAAACCACTGGCCATACAGGTCTGAAGACAGCACGAGAAGTGTGTGTTTGTGGAAACCGTGTAGACCGCTAAAAACACGAATGACGTCAAGACCACCCCCCACATCTCTCTCTCTCTCACACACACACACACACACACACACACACACACACATACACACACACACACACACACACACTCAGAGAGCGCATGCGTATCAAAGAAATTTAATCTCAGGACACCAGTAGCATATTATTCCAAACACTGTAATGAAGGTACGCCAAAGTATAATTAAACATATATTACTCGACCGGTTTCCTGGATCACTTTGTAGCACACATTGGCTGTAAAATGAATGTTAATCAGTAGGATATGAGTCAACAGAGGGACCTGTGTGTAAGTAATGTGACCTGGTCATTGGTGAAAACAAAAACAACACTTTTTATTTTAGAATTTAGGGCAAGCACCCCATCCGATGCTAGGAATGACAGATTCACAACCTAAAAGTCTCTGTACATTTTCTAGGTTTGTCTGTTCCCAACAGAAAAAAAAACATCCAGGTAATTATCACACAGGAGTGTACTGTACTTTATGAATTAGATCAGTTCCTCCTGATCACCTGTTACAGAAACGGACTGTCCTCTGTACTACTTGTGGGCAGTCATAGTACTGAAGAGAACTGTTTTTTTTTGTCCTGCATAGAAGAGGCGAGACAGCAGCCTGTTTATTTTTTTATTTTCAATCGGACTAGTGTGATAAGCCTAGTTAACTGGTAAACATCTTATATTACAAATCAGATGAAGAGCTTTAATACATAAGAGGGAGGAAGTATTTTTCCTATTCGGGGTTCAGAAGAACTGCAAGTAAGTAAGCTTTATGGTATATACAGCATCTTACATACTCTTAACATTTAAGGGATTTTTGAGAGGATCACTATGATTTTTAAGACCATGCAACTTAAAACTAAAAGTTTTTTTCTTTTTCTAGTAATGGTTATAAGTCTCTCAGTAAAGAGAGAAAATGCTACCACCAATGTCGTTGTCATGCATCATATGCAAAAATACATTTTCTTTTTTTTCTCATACAGTATTTTTTTCACTACAACTGAGGCTATCTTTCTGTCTCCAATCCACACATGCATCTCTCTTTTATTCTTTGGGCCGGAATGTGGGACCAATTATCTGGTCAGTTAATTCACATGGCCTTTGCGTCAGATGGCATTCAAACATGGTTCAACACAATAAGCACCTCATTAGATGCTTCAGTACCTTAAACATGGCATTAAACCTCAATGTAATGATTATGACTGGTAATGCAAGAATAGCATTAATATTCAATTAGTTTATTGTAATTTTTCTATCTAGCATCAGTTTGATATCGTTAATTGTGCATAATGACAATTAATACTTAATAATGACTCAAGCATTATTCTGAGCATCATATTGTAACTGGCCAGCTGCAGTTATGGCTGTTATCCTACTTTGAATAGAAAGTTCATTCATTCATTTTCTACCGCTTATCCGAACTACCTCGGGTCACGGGGAACCTGTGCCTATCTCAGGCGTCATCGGGCATCAAGGCAGGATACACTCTGGACGGAGTGCCAACCCATCGCAGGGCACACGCACTCTCATTCACTCATGCACTCACACACTACGGACAATTTTTCCAGAGCCCGGGCCCGGGGGAGGAAACTGGAGTACCCGGAGGAAACCCCCGAGGCACAGGGAGAACATGCAAACTTCACACACACAAGGCGGAGGCGAGAATCGAACCCCCAACCCTGGAGGTGTGAGGCGAACGTGCTAACCACTAAGCCACTGTGCCCCTGAATAGAAAGTATTTAGCGATTTTATTTTGCTAAGATTTTTTTTTTTGTATAAAGTATTTTGTAAGTATGTCTGAATTTGGTGATTCAGCCCATTGAGCCCTCAGAATCTGGTCAACAGTTGTTCAGACAACTAGTGAAAGCAGCAGTGGAGTCCAAGGCCTTGCCGACCTTCTTGGTGCAACACGCAGGAAGGGTTAAGGATAGAGAAGGACAAGCATACAAGTAGTGACTTCATGAGTCAGGGCATTCTGTACAAAAAGAAGTGACTATGGACTTGGCACTATTAAAGAGGTCCACTGTGCCGAGCTAGAATGTTTGAATACAGACACCACTAACCCTGAACTCAAGTACCATGAAAACAGTGCATCTGTGACAGCCCTTTACAGCCAGAGCAGATGAAGTTCCATAATGAGACCTGTCAACAATGGGCCCACCTGAGGAGATTCTGTTTAGGGTGCAAATTACTGTCTAGATGGTTGAAACCAACCAACCGGCTGACTGTGGTCCAGCATGTGAATATACATAAGAGTCTATGTACTCTAGAAGCCACAAACTCCTAAAATTGGTCAACTGGTTATAAGGGAGATGTTCTGCTGTAATCACCAGCAAACCTTTGTTTTTTTTCTTCTGTTGCCACAACTGTAGTGATGAGTGAACGACTTTGATTGGCCAAAACATCAATATTTACCATACATTGGCATGGTTGTGTGACTTGTCACTGTTTAAGGAAGCACGTTGTGTGCTGTCGCGTTTATGTTTCTATGTTCTGAGTAACCTTGATCATGGTTTTATTTTAGTCATGTTATGTATTTTTCAAGCGCTCACATTTTGGTAAGTACCATGTCTTGTTAAAGTTAGATAACATATTATGTCCTTGTCAAATAAACCATGGTTCATCTCTATCCCATTGGTGCACTTGGGTCGTTCAATCATACCACACCATCGCCAAGGTGACATTCAGGCGATGGCTTTATAAGCCCAGCCTTAACATCCAATCACAATCTAAGGGAGTTAGGGAAAAGAGAAGGTTGAACAAGTCATGTCCTCATGGCACATTGCACAAAACAAACCAGTCATTATTACATACCACTACTAATGTATAGTGAATGGTACAAGATATCTGAAATACGTACTGTATCAAACTGCACTGGGATTTAGCCAACAGTGTGATCGGTAGTATTGTTGTGCTATGTGTTGAATAACACTTATGTGTTGTGAACATATCAAAGTGAACCCTGTATTACATTTAGATTCTATGGCTTACCAGAATTGAAATGCTTAAACAAAATGTTCTCAGTTATTATTTATTAATATTAAACCATGCTGATTTGTAACATCACTGACACTAATAGGTATTGTGTGCAGTTGTGAGAGTGCTGATTATATTTTTGAACCTTGGTCCTGGAAGATGAAGTGGTTAATGGTGGTAGAAATGGTTTTAGATAAAAAAAATGGAGATTTTTTTTTTTCCTCTAGAAGGTTTGATACTGTAGCCTTGCTACCTGTCCTGTGAACTGTATCTCTGTGTATCCTGGCAACCACATGAGCTTCATGCACTTAAGCCAGCGAGCAGGGTAAAAAAAAAAAAAAAAAAAAGGAGTGATCTGAGTAAACAGCAGATGAGAGAGAGAGAGAGAATGAGAGAGGGATAGAGAGAGAGAGAGAGAAAGAAAGAAAGAAAGAAAAAGAAAGAAAATGCGTATTCATGCATTGCAAATACTTACATAATAAAATAGATACCACAGAAGCTTTATCACATAAAACAACCAAAAACAAAACAGGGATATTAAAAATTCCTGATGCCAACAGGTTCCACATTTTTCATTTGATGACACAGACACTGAAAGAAGACAAAACAACCAGAGAAAAGTGCAAAAGTGCGTTAACCTATATGTAGGTCGTCCTTATTCTGCATGAACACACATACATGCACGTGACTCGGCAGATCTCTGAGCTGAACAGCACACCACGGGAGGATGAAGCAGAGACGAGGAAAAAAAAAAAGGCAGCAATGAAGAAAATTGCTGAGCTTAGAAAGATCAGAACAAGAGGGCGAATGAAATAAAAATACAGAATGGTCAGAGGTGCACGAAGGTAAAGACGGGGGTACGAGACGATGCTATTATATACACGAGAAGGAAAAAAAAAGAATGATGTCAAGCAGAAATATACGTCACTTCCACATCGATGCTACTGTACGACAATAATAAATATCTTCAGACATCTCTTCTGTTTTCGCCCCCGTCTTCCTTAAAATCTGACGTGAGATGCTTTTCTTCACAGCCTGTTTATAAAGAGTGGTTGTTCGTGTTACTGTAGCTTTTCTTCCTGTCTGAAACAGACTGGCTATTTTCTCAGACCTCACTCATCGAGTTGGTTCTGCTCACAGAAAATGCCTTCACAATATTTTATCCTGTCACTGTTTAAACTCAAAAAAAGTGTTAAAGCTGAAAATCTCAGAAGATTCTGAAACACTGAAACCAGCCCATATGGTACCAACAACCAGGTCATGGTCACTGAGATCATTGAGATTTTCACCATCATCATGTCTAATATGAATATGTTAAGTCTATGGATGTTCATGTGTCCAGCTATACACCTGCAGGTATGAAATAAATACACAACACACAATAGGAGCTTGCAGAAATGCTGCTGGTACCTTGAGTAAAGCCCTTAACCCTCTCTCCAGCTCCAGGTGTGCTTTATCGTTGCTGACCCTGCGCTCGGTCACATTAACGACAATATTGTTCTAATTCAGTTTCCACACATGAGGTCAGGTGTTCACATACCTTTGGCCATACAGTATATAAAGACTGTGTATATTAGCGTGTTATGAATATATTTAGTTTATAATCATCATCGGGTTTCGAATCCTTCAGTCGGCTTTCTGTTCCTGTTCCTTTAAAACAAGGAAGTCATAGATTACAAATGAAGACAATCAATAATCAATTATTTTTTAATAAATGCTAATAGCTGCAACTCCTCCATGTGCAATGAGCCTTAAGCGGTAATGTGTGTGTATGAATGTGGTTTGTGTGTCGACGTGTGTATTTTTTTGTGAGATTGCCATGTCATTTGTACACCGAGCCACGTGAATTTCCCGTGCTGCTGTTTCTATGGTTCGTCCGTCTGCTCTGGAGTCACGAGGCTCATGGGCAAAAGAGACTGAAAGCGTGCGAGAGAGAGAGAGAGAGAGAGAGAGAGAGAGACAGAGAGAGAGAGAGAAAGAGAGAAAGAGAGAGACAGACGGCCGAACAAAGACGGAGAGAAAACGAAGTGAGCTGACGGAAAAATCAGCGCTAACAAAGGCAATGTTTTGAAAAACAATGTAAAGTCAGACAGAACTTTAATAAATACACAAATGTAATATTTTTAAAACGACTTACAGATGCTCATGCACATTAAACCCAATCATGGCAAAATAAATAATAATAAGGTCAAATATGAAGCAGAATAGCAGTCCAGTTTGGATAACTTGTATATATTATCTGGGAAATCTTTACTCCGAGGATATTCTACGGCACTGAAAAAAAAAAACCTAAATGATCGGTGGAATCTTCATGTGTTGTGTTATAACTGTAAATAACATCGAATATGAAATAAATTCTCAGCCGGTCACAGTCTTGCATCTGAAACCATGTTAAATTAGGATCCAGAGACCGAGAGAGCAGACGTGCTGATGAATTGTATGAGATCTTTTTTAGAGGAAGGTCAGCTGAAGATTTTATCGCAGTAAGGATTTCTTCTTTCGGCCTTACTGAAATACTTATCTAAAGAGACGGAAAACGTGACTGACGCGTCACATGTATCTGTTTTTCACATATTCACGATAAATGATCAGATCTTCTTTGCAATTTGTTTTGATATCTCCCATGCCAGCTTGGATGTGCGCGCGGAAAATGTTCTGACTCTCCGAGTCGACCCTCGGAGCCGACACCCCGTAAATACTGTCGCTACTGAACAAAGACACTGGAGCTCTGTGAAAAGAAAGAGATCAATAAATGGATTTGTTTCTCTTTTACGAACAGGTTAAACAAAATAACATGAAGACCTGATGAAGAAACCTTGAGAGGAACCAGAACCAAAACTTTGGGGTTAGTGTGATTATAAAGCATTACAGTATTCAGGTGCTGAAAAGTTAAATCAAACAGTACTATGTTGAACATATGAGCGTATTGTAAGTAAGAGTCCTTTATGACTACAGCAGAGACAAATCAACAGTCTGGGGCTTGTATTCATAAAAATTCTTGAAAGAGTTTCTCCTAGTGATGAAATTCTTCAAAAATTCTTTCAAAAAAATATGTGGGCATTTCCCCTTAAAAATGAAAGAGAAGATCGTAGTAAAGATAAAAGTTATTCACAAAGCATCTTAACCCTTAAAGGTGGGGTGTACGATGTTTGAAAGCCACTGTTGACATTTGAAATCACCAAAACAAACACGCCCCTAACCCAAATGGGTGTCACTCCGCCCCATACATGCATACGTAATCCAGGCAACTATTATGGCAGAACCTGCAGGGGCAGCTGGCCGAGGGGATATTTTTATCAATAAATGAACTCAATGAGTAATACTATGGTAATACAGATGTGTTTTTGTAGTACTGTGTGTTGTACCGTGAAAGGTTTAGCTCCGTTTCACGCAGAAGACGACGTTAAACACCTAGAACCCGAGACAGAGGTAACGGCAGGAATCCGCCATGTCAACGTTTCAACCGCTTTCTGCTAATGTCAGACATACACACTGAACACTCTCTCTGCCGCATATTGACAAGACACGCCCCTTTCTGCTCATTGGCTACACGTTTGTTTTGTTTGTCGGCCCGACCCGGTTTTCTGAAGCATTTTTCAAACATCGCGCACCCCACCTTTAAAGCTGCTTTGAGACAATGTAAATTGTGAAAAGCACTAGACAAATAAATTGAATTGAAATTGCATGTTATGAAGAATTTAAAACAAGCTGGACAAAAAGGGTAACTTCTTGATATAGCATGTGTGAAAACGAGGAACAATGTAATATAGTATAAGATACTAGGGGAGCAGATTAGACTGTATTTTAATAGGGATTTAAAAAAATTTCCTGTGTGCGTGTGTGTATGAGACTTACATGTTGATTACATTTTCCAGATATTCTCTGGTGTCCATCAACTGCTCGTTCCTTTCCACTTTGTGTTGGTTTTGGCCAAGGTGTGAAAACCTGTAGAAATGTTTAACCACCATCACATCATTGAGTCATCTTTAACACATGCACAGCACACACACTGGACGCATAATAAACTTAATGCAGACGGCTTGTATAATAAAAGCTTACATAATTAAGAAGCAGCATAATCATCCATAATGACTCATTTCTGTACAGAATATGAAATGTGTGGCAGAAGGAAATATTGTCAACCGACACAATGTGCATAATAGGAATGGAGAGCTATTCTAACATCACAGATATGCTGTGAACAGAAGAAGACGTGCACATGGGCAGCTTTGCTTACACGTGACATGAGACTGATTGAAAGATAAAAGAATGTCATCAGCAACTCAGAGATGTTCTACATCTCTGGAGGCTTCAGTGGCCATCCTTCATGGCATGACTTCCACAAGCCATTAGACTCTGTCCGTGTTCAATCAGAATAAATACACATTCGTGTCATGTTGATGGAACCAGTTTGAGACTGCATACTTCAGAGATTCATCTTCAATCAACTGTGCGGTTCTGAGGAACCTGTGCATGGTGCATGATGTGGTCTTCCCCGGTTGTAACACATCCCCCTCAAGTACTGATCTTCTTGTGTGTTTTGAGATGTTTTTCTGTTCATCGTGATTGTAAAGAGTGTTTGTCTTAGACAGTCACAAAAACGAGGAAATTGCATTAACGGACAGGTGTACCTATTAAAATGGCCAATAAGGAAACTTAATGCAGAAGAAGCCTTTATTGGTGTACTGTAAAGACCAGCTTCAAATTCAAGTGTAAAAATCAAGTCAAATCTGTCAACAGACCGTCAGTGTATCGAAACAGATTTATCTGAGACACAGTTGCATAAGGAAACCATAAAGTGGTGTGTGTGTGTGTGTGTGTGTGTGTGTGTGTGTGTGTGTGTGTGCTACCAATGCATGGAAAAGTGCTCAATAGTGTGTGACCACCTTTAAGATACCTACCAATACACAAAACAAAGCAGTTCCCTTCAAAAGTGTTGGCACCTTTTTATAAAATAAGTGTGTGTGTGTGTGTGTGTGTGTGTGTGTGTGTGTGTGTGTGTGTGTGTGTGTTACCACTGCACTGAAGAGTGCTCACTAGAAAAGAATATAAAAAGGAACCCTGTTTCTTTGTCCCAAACCTGCCCTCTGGTTCCTTCTTCCACTCCGAACCCACAAGAGTGCTACAAATATCAGTGTATTTCACGTATAATTACATTTTTACACTCCAGCTATATGTGAAAAATGACTGATTTCCATTCAGAGATTTAAGTAGTGCAGTAAAATAAAATAGAGACCATTCTCTGATTTATGAGACTCTGTGCCATACACCATAATGGCACACTGCTGCACTGGTACTGTTCACCATCCCACCCCTAATTCACTTATAATTCAATTCTAGCACATCTGACCTGTAATATATGAAAAGGTCCTCGTCCCTGGGTAAAGCAGACAGGTTCAACCCATATGGCTCCCGTGCAGGCTGCTGTTGTTGCTCCTGGAAAATGGGGGAAGAAATTCAGACAAAATATCAGTTTACTGAGAGTGGAAGCTCCTAAACTTTAGATTACGTAGAAATGGACATTAATATAATTTATAGGTCAATATTTGTTATTTATTATTATTTATTAATTATTAATTATTTATTTAGCTATTTATTTTAAAAAATAATTAAAAAATATAAAATAAATAATAATAATAATAATAATAATAATAATAAAAAATACATAAATAAATAAATAAATAAATAAACAAATGAAAAAATATATATAATTATTTAACTTTTATTATTTATAAATAATTTACTTATTTTAATATTTGAAAAAAAAAAAACGTTTTTTTACGGTTTCTATCTAAAAACATTAGATATTTGTAAACTGATCTTTACGTTAATTACGTTCATGCAAACGAAAAACCAAACCATGACCAAACCAACAAAGATACAAAAGCATTTGTTTGAACTTTTCTCCTGACTTAAATACAGTAAGCTGCAGTGTGACACACAATCCCAGTCCTCTCATTACACACAGAGAGAGCATAGCGCCTGCAGCTCTGAGCTTCTAAACATGACGACTCATAAAATCCTCATTATAACCCACAATGTGCTACATTTACCTTACTGATGTGTTTCAATTAAATAACGTGATGTTTAATTTTAATATTTTATGTCATTTTTATAGCAATTAGTTAAGTTTTTTTTTTTTTTTTGCAGATTATTTTTAAAAAATGTATTAGTCCAACTCCGTGTCCGGAACTAACGACTGACAGTACATGATCTCCAGCCAGTTTCAGAACTATTGGCACCCTTGAGCAAAAATGCAATGGAGAAAAATGTCCTTGGATGGATGCATGGATGGATGGATGGAGTGATGTGCGTGTGTATGGGATGGATGGATGGATGATGGATCCACATACTCATCCATCCATTCACCCACCCAAATATCCATCCATATATCCATCCACCCATGTGGGTGTGTGTGTATAGGATGGATGGATGAATATATGGATGGATATGTGGATGGATGTATGGATGGATGATGGATCCATATATTCATCCATCCATCCATCCATCCATCCATCCATCCAATACACACACCCACATGGATGGATGGATAGATGGATGAGTATGTGGATCCATCCATCCATCCATCCATCCATATATCCATCCACCCATCCATCCATCCATGTGGGTGTGTGTGTATTGGATGGATGGATGGATGGGTGAATATATGGATGGATATGTGGATGGATGGATGATGGATCCACATACTCATCTATCCATCCATCTATCCACCCACATATCAATCCATATATCCATCCACCTGTGTGAGTGTGTGTGTGTGTGTGTGTGTATAGGATGGATGGATGGATGGATGGATGAATGAATGGACGAGTGTGTGTGTATATTGGATAGAGGGATGGATGGATGGATAGACCTTTTTTATTTATTGAAGAACTTTAAATACTGAATTAGAAAGCTACTTAACATGGAGCATTTGTTCCAGTAACACACAAACCCTATTCAACTTTTGCACATTTATTTTAACCTTACGTCTAGAATTTTACGATCACTAGCGCAGACAGTCCTACTCTATCCCACATTTGAAAAGACATACGCATAAAGTAATTGCAAAAGCCAGGAAATAATTTAAAGGTTTAAATATTTGATCAGTTCTGAATTTGTTCCTGTAACTCCTGCCGATTTGATGCATTTTTCTACGGTTTCCAGAGCCGACACGCTCCCCAAAATCACAACCGTGAAAAATGTCTTATTCATAAAGCAGAGGGAAAAAAGATAAATGTTTTGGAAAAAGAAAAAGAAGAAGAAGAAGAAGAGCTTCTCAAATTGAAACAGCAGTGAAGAAAAGGATAATAGGAAAAATCCTTCTTTGTGACAAGCTGTTATGAGGTTTACAAAGACACAGATTTAAAAAAAGAAGTAGAAGAAAAAATGCTAGACGTCTAGACCAACACATGACCTAAAAAAATGTTTGTTTATTTCAAAGCACTGAAGGTAATAAAGCATTCATAACTGAATTGGGTTAAAACTGACAAAATCATACATAATGCATGCCTTAATCAACAGTTGGTTAGAAATGGAGTATTGTACAGAGAAAGCTGATTTTTTTTGATGTGAGAAACATGGCTCTGGTTCAGTCGTGCTTATTATCCAACATGGACTCACATGAGGCGTGTGGAGTGTTGGGCAGCAAGTTTCAAGTATTCAATCAAATGTTTATTCAAGTCATGAAGTCACCATCCTGCTTTCAGTTCACATCCAAGTCGATTCCAAAAGGAGTTTACTTACGGTTTACTTATTCAACGACTCGAGAACTACGATAAAATAATTATATAATACTGAATACTGTAATACATTGGATTCATTGATGATTCCATGATTCTGAAACAAATATTTGAAAATTTCAAGAGTCGATTCATTTATTCCACGATTCCAAAACTAAGATAGAATAAATGAATCGACTCTTGAAATTTTCAATGATTCTGAACCAAATATAATTGCAAAACTAAGATTCAAAAATTGGCAGAGTCGATTCATTGATTCTATAACTAACATTAAAACTGATTGATTCCTGGCCTCGAGTTCGAAGCTTTGGGATCGATTTGTACACACTGTCAATGATTTTTTTCTCGCATTGAGGTGTGTCAGTTAAGGAGACATGCTGTAGATTAATTTATGTATTTGTTTATTATTTTATTTATTTATTTGGAATTTGTCTATTCAGAAAATGAACAAATCTGGGTTGTAAACATGAACTGGTACCAGGGGCGTAGATTTATAAAATCTACTTTTTATAAAAGTAGGGGACTTTTATAAAAAGGGGACTTTTTATAAAAAGTAAATTCGTCCCCCTCACTTTTGTAGTGGAGAGTTGTGTTCACCACATGTTGAGGTTTAATGGAGCAATGTATATAAATGCAGAGTGATTTAAAATTCAAAGAGACAAGAAAGTTTAAGATAGTCTATACATGACGTTCACGGCAATCAGTCACTCACTTGTCACGTCAACATCACGCGCCCCCAGTACTGTAGCTCGAGTCGCACCTGCGGTCCAGCATTCGGTTACGATGAGCTCAAAGCGGCAAAAAACGCTTCACTCCTTTTTTTTTATAAAAATGTCAAGCAGTGTAAGTTGGCATACTGTATGGTATCCGAATTGTGTTGCACAATGTTTAGTAACTCTACCTGTTGCTCTTGTTGAATAATTAGCAAGTTTTAATTTAAAGGATTATAAGGAAAAATAGCTGCTTTGACAAACGTTATACTGTATAAACTCTTTTATAACGTCTTTTGTTTTAACAAGTGTGTCATCAAAACCCTTCAAATAAGAATAAAGATAATGTTGAACTGAGATTTTACAGCATGTTTAACTCTGCCAATTCTACATAATATCAAGTATGTGTCACTGTATGTACACGACAGAGACGAGGACGACGAATAGTGACATTAAAGATGTCATTTTAATAATCAGACCAGATTAAACTGGCCACGATCCATTTTTCTTCATTTTCTAATTATTTTACATGGACATCACTAATAACGTCGCTGCTGTCGACCAAAACATCTCTGAGTGTGAAAAGAAGAAAAAACGGTCTATTGAAGAGTTAGTTACCACCATGTATTAACACATACACACACACACACACACACACACACACACACACACACACACACACACACACACACACACACACACACACACACAAGCACAACCTCAAATGAAATATTCACTAGCATAGTGCACTAGATAACTAAGGGCTAAGTGATGATGTAGACTAGTAAAGTGTCATTTCTTCATTTCATTGTTTTAGTAAACATAAATTAAAGAAAAGATTCACAGAAGAAATCAAATCAAATGAATCATATTCATTTTTGCCGGTCGATTTGCTCTTTTTGTTTGTATTTTTTGCATTAAAATCGTATAAATAAATTATTTAAAATACATGTATTAAAATTATATAAATAAATACATGTGTATTCTCAGTATTCTAGCTTGGGATGAATGTAATGAATAGAATTAAAATAAAAATAAATAAAATTAAAATAATGATTTAATTGTAATGTAATTGTTTCTCAAAGAAAATATCATGCACTGTTTTCATCATTTGTTTTCATTATGCAAGCTAACATTATATGAATTATGACAATTTGAGGAAATGTTTCTTCAACGTGTCAATATTTATGTTGTGTTTTGAACGTACAAAAAAAAAAAAATTAAGTATTATTTGAATGTGGAAGTATCCATTACTGTGTGCCATGTACTGTGCATACACAAAATACAATTTGAAATATGTAAACAATATACTCTTAGTACCATTATAAGGACATCTTTGTACTTTATACTCAAAAGGGTACATGTGTAAATGTGTACCTTAATGTACAACTATAAATTTTTGGGGTTAAATAAGGTACAAAGATGTCCTTTTAAGGGTACTGTCCCAGTGGCAAGCTGTTCTCTTTCTTTCTTTCTGTTTTATAATCATAACACATATAAAGCATGATTAAAAAAATCATGATTAAAAATAAAACCTGTCATTTACACAAGGGTTAACTGAAAAAAAAAAAAAAAAAACACTTTTTAAATGATGGCTACGCCCCTGATTGGTACACAACCTCAGTGAGGTAAAAATGTACAGAATGCGGCAACCTTGTGCGTCTAATTTAGGTGCAGAAACAAAACCACCACAGAAAGAGTGTTGTGTGATTGTGTGGATGGAAGTAATGCCAAATAGGTCATAAGGATAACCGCTAAAAGCACCTGGGCAACAGTGACTGTGATACACAAATGCACCACCCTTCACCATGGAAACACCTCAGAGCGGGGAAGAAAAAAAAGCACAGACACAAAAAAGGGTAGACAAAAAAAAGGCAGATGGCAGCTGATGCTTTTACTAAATTTGCTCTGCGTCAGCTGTAGTGTCACAGAGGCCAAAGTTCAGCTGCTACGTCATAAGTCTTTGATATTTTATGATGTCTTGGGAACTGGTACAAACCAGCGTCAAGGGTGGATGTCTTCTCTTAAGCACACTAAGCAAAAAAGATGGATGGATGGACGGATGTGTATGTGAATGGATGGATGGATGGATGGATGGATGGATGGATAGTTGAGTAGTGGATGGATGGATGGATGGACGGATAATTGGAGAGATTTGTGGATTGATGGATGAATGGATAGTTGTGTGATGGATAATTGGAGAGATTTGTGGATTGATGGATGAATGGATAGTTGTGTGATGGATGGATGGATAGTTGTGTGATGGATGGATGGATAGTTGTGGGATGGATGGATGGATGGATGAACAGATAATTGGAGAGATTTGTGGATTGATGGATGGATGGATGGATAATTGGATAGATTTGTGGATGGATGGATGGATGGATAGATGGATAGATGGATGGATGAGTATGTGAATGGATGGATGGCTGGATGGATAGTTGAGTAGTGGATGGATGGATGGATGGATGGACGGATAATTGGAGAGATTTGTGGATTGATGGATGAATGGATAGTTGTGTGATGGTTGGATGGATAGTTGTGTGATGGATGGATGGATAGTTGTGGGATGGATGGATGGATAGTTGTGGGATGGATGGATGGATGGATAGTTGTGGGATGGATGGATGGATGGATGGATGGATGGATGGATGAACAGATAATTGGAGAGATTTGTGGATTGATGAATGGATAGATGGATGGATGAGTATGTGAATGGATGGATGGCTGGATGGATAGTTGGGTATGTAAATGGATGAATGAATGGATTGATGGATGGATAATTGGATAGATTTTTGGATGGATGGAAGGAAGGATGGATGGATGGCTATGTTGATAGATGGATGAATGGATGGATGGATAATTGGATAGATTTGTGGATGGATGGAAGGATGGATCAATAGATGGGTATGTGGAACCTCACAACCTCTTTCCACTAACTCATGCAGATTCAGCATTTTCTTAACAAAGTCTTGCAGAGGAGCTTCATCAGATACAGCCATTGTACTTGATATAAATGTGTTGTAATAAAAGGCAGAGAAGGAGGTTGAGTGGGTTCAGCAACAGCGTGGAATCTCTAATGAGTGTGTCATCAATTCCAAGTCCGTGAGCTTTGCGAACAAAGCCCTGAGACTGAGAATCCAACAGAACGCTCACATGCTGGGGAAGAAAAGAGACACGTGCCCACTCACTGAGTGCACTCTAACCCTGGTGTGCTGGAGAAAACAAGATGATCTCTAATCAGTCAAATAGATTCGGTTCTACAACTGATCAGTCAAACAAAGATCTCTGTCATTCGTAATGACCACAAACAAGAACTTAACACAACACAACCTTAACAAAGAAAGCGATCATTAATTGGAAAATATGAAGAAATCCTCGCTCTTTCTCTCTATAGTCTTCCTCTCTCCTCCTCCTAACAAAAAAATAAATAAAATCAAAACAAAAAAAAAAACAAATATACAGGCAGACAACCTTGTTGGTATGGCAACATGACAAAAAAGCTTGAGTCACCCGTGTGGGATGTGTGCTCGCAGAGAGAAAGTGAAAAAAAAAAAAGAAAGACAGGGAGAAAGAGACTGCTTGTAAATGCGAGTCGGTGGCTTTGTATGATGGTAAAATTGAAAATAAAAAATATCCATCTGTTTGTCCGTTCTTTCAGCCACTAATGTGCTACATCTGCATTCAAGCATTTAGGAAGCTCTACTGTGGTTAATGAAGTGTTAACAAAGTGAAGTGTTTTCCAAAGAACTGCAATTTAGTGTCAGTAGAGAGCACACGCTTGCTTTTTCCCCAGATTTCTAAAGCTGTTTGGTGACAATTTCCATGAAATAATACTCAAATTTGGAGATCGGGTGGCCAGGATTTAAAATTACTAAATTAATTTAATTCTTAACGAGTGCAAGAGAAAGACAGAGCAAAAAATAAAGTGAAAGAGATAGATAGATAGATAGAGAAAGTGCAAGGAAGAGAAAGCAAGAAAGAATGAGAGAGAGAGAGAGAGAGAGAGAGAG
>NC_083471.1:5675932-5690932 GCF_030014155.1 Tachysurus vachellii | reverse complement strand
AATGATTAATAAAGTGAGGAGTGTTGAGAAAAGGTGGCATGTCTTCTAGGAGGTGTCAGTTACTATCAGAGCGTTTAAAAGACCTACACAACTTCTAACCATTCCAGATCCTGGTGGTCTCATTGTTCATATTTATATTTTTGTACTTTTTGTTACATGCGGAGCTCCAGTGCAAAAAGCATGTTGATTGGCAAGGCTTCAATCACACCGATCACAAAGGATCACGGTTCTTATTTTCACATGGGCAGGACTGGTTGCTCTATGATAAAGCTTGACGAAGGAGTGAGAAACAGAGAAAAAGAGCACTGACACTGATTTCTGATGATTTAAATATCATCCTTGTGAGAAATCTAAAATGATTCTGTAAAATTTTGAATTAATTCTCTGACCTCGGTCCAAGGCTAGTAATTCAAAAATTCAGTCACTAATCTGGTTTAATGGCTCATGAATAAAAATCATATTATAAGACACTTAGAACCCATTAATGGAATCAAGCTTTAGCCAATTAGATAAAAGATATGTCTAACTTCCTTTTGTTTTATTTTCTAGAAATGGTCCTGACCCCAGAGCCTCAAAAACACAAGTTTAAACACACAGCAGCTTCTTCTTTTAAGCCATTAAAACATTGCTGATTTTGCTGAAGAACAGTAAACGCTCACCCGAGCACTGATTTTCCGGTCTCTTCAGGTTTACGCACGGTGAAAGGACTGTGATCCAGACCAACACTTTTTGGCATAAACTCCCTAAAACAAAACAAACAAAAATGGAGGTAACGATGGACTGGGATTTACGCTCATGGTTTTAACAGAACCTCCAGAGGAAGTACAAAGAAAGCCAGCATGGTTAAGTGAACTTGAACGTGAACCGACCTTGCCGAATTGGTCATGGCGATACAGAACGTATCATCAAAAGAGGTGAGTTCGTAAGGTTTGAAGAACTCCGCGTACATGTCTATGCTCTCGTCGTACCGATTCACTCGCTTCACCGTCACCATCTTCCTGTTTTTCTCACAGGGGACTGAAAGAAATATTTTTTACAGAAGAGATATTGCATTACAATGAACCACATTTAAATAAAGAAAGAAAAAGTATATTTATATCAGTCTCACATTTTGTCTATTTTTCCTTATACAGCTAATTCCAATTAATTTCAATAATATTAGAGTTTATTGCTAAAATCCTTTTTTTGAATCATTTTATTTTAATGATTTTTTTTATCTTCTTCTTCTTCTTTCGGCTTTTCCCTTCAGGGGTCGCCACAGCGAATCATCTCTCTCCACCTATCCCTATCTTCTGCATCCTCAACACTTGCACCCACTAGCTTCATATCCTCATTAATTACATCCATATACCTCCTCTTTGGCCTTCCTCTTTGCCTCCTGCCTGGCAGCTCCATGTCCAACATTCTCCTACCAATATACTCACTCTCCCTCCTCTGAACATGTCCAAACCATCTTAATCTGGCCTCCCTAACTTTGTCCCCCAAACGTCCAACATGAGCTGTCCCTCTGATGTACTCGTTCCTAATCCTGTCCAATCTTGTCACTCCCAAAGAGAACCTCAACATCTTCAGCTCGGCCACCTCAAGCTCTGACTCCTGTCTCTTCTTCAGTGACGCTGTCTCTAAACCGTACATCATGGCCGGTCTCACCACTGTCCTGTACACCTTCCCCTTGATTCTTGCTGATATTTTCCTATCACACAGAACTCCTGACACCTTTCTCCACCCATTCCAACCTGCCAACCTGCACTCGCTTCTTTACTTCTTTCCCACTCTCTCCATTACTCTGGACTGTTGACCCCAAGTACTTAAGCTCCTGTACCTTCTTCACCTCTTCACCTTACTGTTCCACTTCCCTCCCTTTCATTCACACACATGTATTCAGTCTTACTACGACTGACTTTCATTCCTCTTCTCTCCAGCGCAAACCTCCACCTCTCCAGGTTTTCCTCCACCTGCTACCTGCTCTCACTACAGATTTTAATGATTTTTTTATAACACGGACATAATAAAATCTGAATTCGAAGTTGAGAAACAAACGTAACTGTGATATTATAACACGAGTGACGTTTGCTCCTCTTTTTCTTAGAAGCAATTCGAGCAGAAATTCAGATAAATCTAACAGGTTCACACATTCTTCCTGTTATTAAGCAGCAGTAGCAGTAAACGTTATTTAACCAAGATAAAACTCGGTGAAATTAAATTCTTTTTTTTTTTTCTTTTTTTTTAGAAGAGAGGGCTGGCTGCAAAAAGAAGGCAGCAAGAGACACAACAAAATTTAAAGACAACGATAAAAATAAACATAAAAAGACATATTATTAAATTATATTGGGTTAACACATTTGCAAAAAAAGAGCATATAAAATGATATAAATCAGCTGTAGTGTTACTTCCTGTATTTATAAAAGAAAGAAAAACATTTACTTCTTAGTCTAGCGTAAGATATATATCAATCATTCCCTACAGAGCATTTAATTAATTAAATAAATATTACCGGCCAATTATTTACATCAAAACCGCAGCAACCACAAAATATGTAATAAACAATATATAATCTAGTGTAAGATATATAGATCTAGACTATATATAGCTATAGAGCATTTTATTTGTGCATTTGTTTGTTTATTAATTAATGAATTCATTTATTTAAATTTACCTGACATTTAGGCGCATTAGAAGAGCAGCTACCAGAAATTATGTGATAAACAAAGATTTTTAATTATAATAATATAATAATAATAATATAAAAAAATAGTCACATACCTTCATCATAAGGAACTGGAAGGTAGGACAACAAGCTGTCTGCCCACCAGTAAGTGTAACTGCTTGAACAATATAAAAGACACAATAATTTTATTTATTTATTTATTTTAAATTTGCATGCGAGTAATTCACAGCCTGGATTATTTTAGAGTTCTTTTAATATAACATCACAGTTCCCAATAGAAAAGCTAACATAAAGTGCCTCGGTAAAAGGTGGTTTAGACATACAGTGACTCACAGCGACAAAGCAACCGGAGATTATTTGTTTTCAATGAGAGCTGGAGACTTCCAGTGATATGAGTGACAGCCAGTGTTATTGATTAGATGTACTTGTGTCCAGCAACACAACAAATCGACTTGGTGAAATGGGAGCGAAGACAGCAGAGCGCATGTGAGCTCTGTAGAATGTTTCGTTTTATGAACGTTTAAAAACGTTATCGCTATGGCACAGCAAATGCATAGCAACGCCTACTGGCCAATTCATAATACAGCAACTGGAAGTAAAGATCAGAGATAAAAATTACTGTACGTGTGAACGTTCCATAAGTTGTCGGAGACAAATGAGCCACCAGAGGTGCTAGAGAGCACAGTTTGAACACTTCTCTCCAAAACGTGTTCAAATCTGTTGACTGAAGGCCATAGCATAAACATTTATACTCATCAACATAACCTGTGGATGGGGGCGGGGTCATGCTGGAAGTGACCACACCCACCAGGGAGAAGAACCTAAAGTTTGAAAAAACTAGTTCTGGTTTGCAGTGACCCTTTTGACTAACCAGAACATGGATGCCTACTGTGCCAGAGAAAGCATAACAGAGCCACCAGTTTTCTCTTTAAACTTTGTTGCCATTCTATTGAGCATGATAATACCCTTCAATCTGACCCTGCTTCTATTGCACAGAGAAAAGGGCTTTTATTCAATTTGTTTGGAATTTGTAGTAATCACGTCAGCACACGATACATGAAATAGGTTAGATTCCTTCTGTTCCATTTTTTATTTTGTAAAAGCTGACCTATATATTTATGGCTCAATCTATAAGATTTTCAGTGCACTAAGCAGTGCACACTCTTCAATAAAATGGCCTATGTGGTCAAGGCCCAAAAAAAAAAAATTGAGTCACCATGTTAAAGCCCTGAAAATCTACTAGATCTTTCTACTACTATCCACCACTGAGACCCCAAAAAAAACTCAAATCCTGACGACGCTACAGCCGTCCATGGCCGAGATCGCCGTGTGGTAGTTATTTGTAATAAAATATATCTTCTATGATTAAAACTCACACTCGCATAGATCATATCATTTAAACAATATGGATGATCCACGTCTGTCAATCTGGTAATGCAGGTAATCAGGTACCAGAACTTGAAACAATTCCAAGAACGGTGCCAAAATCTTTATTTGATAGCCTGCATACACTTGTTCAAATGTTTCTTAAATGAACTCTCACACACTCATGCATACACACACACACACACACCTGCGTCTCTCTTGGAGCAGAGCCATGGTGTTGCTCTGGTGGAGGTAAAAGTCGGTAGGAAGTTCCCACAAGTGTGGCTTGTTCTCTGAAGGCTGGTACACCTGGAGAAAAAGGTTTATGGAATCCTGTCTGTCGGCATCTGAGAGTCAGAAGAAAGTGTGTGTGTGTAGGAGGTAAGTAGAAGAGAGGGGTAAAGAAAAAAACAGAGACATGATGATAATAATGCTATAAGAAGACGAACTGGAAAACAAGTCATTAAGGCTTTAGTACTAGGAGTAGCAGCTTGTGCACCAATGGATACAAAACAAAGTCCATCATTCTAGACATCTCTCAGGCTTTCTATCCCTGTCATTTCTCTGAATAGCCCCATGCAGTGCTAACTGCTTCAGGCTGTAATTAAAAGTTAAATTAGGGTGCATGACAGCAAATAATTTCCTCGTTTCATGTCTCTCCGTCTCTTTATACCGCTAATCCCTCAAGGCAACTCCAGCATCTTGTATATTCAATAAAGCTGAGATAATCATCAACGCTAAATACACGAACACGTGAACATGAACATGCACACTATCTCAGCCACAAGCACTTGTCAGATGGATATGTATTGACGCAAGTGAACAGACATGTGTTTCTGTCTATACGTGATATATCACGTGCTGAGGGGATACGACGTGCAAGGTGCAATGTACAGTGACTGAGTAGACCGCTTGGAAAATACACATCATCTATCATTGCTCATGACTGTAGGGATTAAAAAAAAATCTCGATGGCTAGTTTTGCATACAAGCTCATTAAAACAACATACAGTGAACCGCATAACCGGTCAATATGTGTTGCTTGTGTAGTAAAAACCCATTTAATATTCCACCTGAATCATTCAGACCGAACAAGACGAAAATGTTGTTCCTATTAAAAGATTTTCACCCTAACAAAAAACCTTTAAATAGAGATGTTTTATACTTAGCACAGTGCTATTAGTTTAATAGCAAAGATCTATTTTGGACTTGAGTCACTTAATGAGCCTTGCGTTTTCACTCACTCATGTTTAGCATTTTGACAAAACATGCAAAGTACACAAGGACGCAAGGACGAAAGAAAGAAAGAAAGAAAGAAAGAAAGAAAGAAAGAAAGAAAGAAAGAAAGAAAGGCCTATAATTAGCAGGTAAGAGAACTTCTCAATCTCCATCAGTCCCTGAGAGTTACTTTTTTAGGAACAGGACTATTCACAGGATGCAACCTATTGTATCGGTTGCTAAATCTGTCCATACATTTTGGACAGTAGACACGCTCATCCAGAAATTTACTAGTGTTTACTAGTGGAACTAAGTTCTTGCTGGTTATCACCTGATTTTCCACCATTTTGCAGAATCCAAAAATCAAGATAAGCGTATAGAACTGTGGAAAGTGAGGACCAGCACATTCTTTTCTATGATGAGTTGTCTTCTGTAAGGCTGCCATTAGAGAGACCCCTGTGAGGAAATTCCACTCAAGGTGTGGTGAGATGTTTCCTTGGTGGTTGGCAGAATTGTTGTCTAAAAGATTGGCAAGTAGGACTGCCATTAAATCCAGCTGGTTGATGGGTTGTGATTTTATGTCAGGGGCTCCAGATGCTTGGGGTCCAACTGATAATAAAACATTTCTGAATTTGTTCAGCCACCTAATAATAGAGCAAGAACAGAAGTACAACTCCTGTCTGTTACACGTCGGGATGAAAAGATCGTCAGGCTATCACTCTAGACCAGGGGTCGGCAACCTTAAACACTCAAAGAGCCAATTGGACCCGTTTTCCACAGAAAAAAAAAAACACAGGGAGCCACAAAACCCTTTTGACATCTAAAACGAAGATAACACTGCATATATCGTTTTTTACCTTTGTAGAAATTATAGAAAAAAAATTGTAGTGTGTTCATTTATGAAATCAATGAACTGCTACCTAGTAAACGAAATTAAAACCGACCATCGAAAATATCCTCGCTAATGAATGTTTTTTTTTCCATTGGTTGTTGCGTTAAATCTTACTCATATACAATAGTGCTATTTTCTGATTGGCTATTGTGTAGCTTCCTTTTTTTGATTGGCTGATAAGTGTCAGGTTCGACTAAGAGCTCCAGGGTTGACGCGCTTGATTCCTGCCCGGTTCCATAGAGACAGCGGTGCGGACTGATACATTTTGGGCGCTGCGGCTTATTAAATATATGATAAATAGTCAAAAAGTTTTTCTGCGTGAGAAATACGATGTGTGGCAGGAGAGCGTGAGAAAAGACCTAAATGTGTGACTGTCACTCTCAATGTGTGACACTTGACAGCCCTGATCTTCGTATTCGTGACATCAAAATTTTAACTTGCCGGCTGCAGCAAACCAAAAATGCGTCTGCTTCTGTGTGTCGGATTTCACAAGTCGGCAGTTATGACGTATATTTTGAGCGACAAAAAAATTAAACAGTTTATTTTAATGTTACAAGAGCATCATAATCTTAGAATTTTAGATCTAAAATAAAATAAATTTAAATGAAATATTTATTTTTCAAATCTACAGGGAGCCGCAGCAGAGGGATAAAAGACCACTTGCGGCTCCGGAGCCGCGGGTTGCCGACCCCTGCTCTAGGTGAACCTAGCTTCTTAAGATACTGAAGTATAGAACCTAAATTGTGCAAACCTTAATAGGAATCTGTGTGCTAGAGCCATGTTCCACCATTGTGAACCAGTCCTGAGGTTACATAGCGAGGATCATCTTAGCATACAGAATGAGGGGTGTCTTTAGGACCCTATTCGCTCTGTGAAATTTATTACTGGACAGTAAACCTTTTGAAAACAAAATTATGTTGGCAGAAGATTTGTTTGACTTGTCAGGTCTACATTTAATCATGCCTCAAGTTAGAACAACTGACCAACATCTCTGTTGAGGTCTGATATCAGTGAGGCCAGGATGCAGTACCTGCAGAAAGGGTGAAATTTTCAACAGTAAAACATCCAGTCAACATCTCATGCCATTCATGAGGTGGTGCAGACACTATTTAAAGTCCAGGCCATGAGTACTCTAGGGCCCTGCTAGGGTCCTGAGGTCAACACTTTCCCTGCCTACTACATATTTTCTTGAGATGAGGTGTAAAATGTATGGCCTTTGAAATAAGGAATAAGGGATTTGATCACACCAGGATTTTAAAAGTAGCTGCTATGACAAGTTTTGAGCCTGTCAGTGGTACCTCTAGTGAAACCAGAGGTATACGTTCAGCCTCCAAGTTATTTAAAAACTGGCTGCACATGTGGAGTCTTGCAGAAAGGTTTGATTAACCCCTTAGTGACACATTACTTGGAGATAAATTCCAACTCAAGCCGGTGGCTTAGTGGTTAGCACGTTCGCCTCACACCTCCAGGGTTGGGGGTTTGATTCCCGCCTCCGCTTTGTGTGTGTGGAGTTTGCATGTTCTCCCCGTGGCTTGGGGGTTTCCTCCGGGTACTCCGGTTTCCTCCCCCGGTCCAAAGACATGCATGGTAGGTTGATTGGCATCTCTGGAAAATTGTCCGTAGTGTGTGAGTGCGTGAGTGAATGAGTGTGTGTGTGCCCTGCAATGGGTTGGGACTCCGTCCAGGGTGTACCATTTGGCCTTATCCAGAGCAAATTACAAAAGTCTCCATCAATAAATACATCAATATTGGTTCACTAGGTCACAGACTAAGGATATCATCTTTGTTGGGATTAAATATAGCACGCAAACATTTCTTAAGAAAGAAAATAAATTAAATATTTCTGGAAGAGGTCGGTCTTCAACAGTCATTTGAAGTCAGCCAGTGACTCAGATTTTCGGACACCCATGGGAAGTTCATTTGTAGGCAAGCATCAGTGCTTTGAATCTGATTCATGCAGTTACTGAAAACCGGTGGAGAAAGTGCAGCTATGGGGTGGTGTGGGAGAAATTCTCTAGGGGATGTGGAACCAGTTAACTAAGAATGGAAAAAACCACTGAACCTGCATTCAGAACATAGTCACATAACCGCTGATGTCAGGAAATTTCAAAGAAAAGTCAAAGATATCGTTGAGGAAATGCAAAGTAGGGGAGTATAATGGGAAGCTGGTAGATACCACGATGCTTCACAGCGCATCAGTAGAGAAGTGCTTAGAACAATTTGTTAAACATAAAATCAATACGGGAGGGCACGGTGGCTTAGTGGTTAGCACGTTCGCCTCACACCTCCAGGGTTGGAGGTTCGATTCCCGCCTCCGCCTTGTGTGTGTGGAGTTAACATGTTCTCCCCGTGCCTCAGGGGTTTCCTCCGGGTACTCCGGTTTCCTCCCCCGGTCCAAAGACATGCATGGTAGGTTGATTGGCATCTCTGGAAGATTGTCCGTAGTGTGTGAGTGCATGAGTGAATGAGAGTGTGTGTGTGCCCTGCGATGGGTTGGCACTCCGTCCAGGGTGTATCCTGCGTTGATACACGATGACGCCTGAGATAGGCACAGGCTCCCCGTGACCTGAGGTAGTTCGGATAAGTGGTAGAAAATGAGTGAGTGAGTGAGTGAGTAAAATCAATACATCAAAACAAATGAATGAAGGTTATTGCTAGCTTTGGAGGTCACCTGTAGCTCCTACGACAGTCCCATAGCAGACAGCTCCATGCAGTGTACATGTTGTCTGACATGTACAAGGTTAGAAGTAGAAAAATGAAGACGGCTGTATGACAGGTATTTATTGCTAATACGACGTCATGCATTTTTTTTGCTACTTTTGTCTCCTTTGCTCATGCTAATTTCAATTTCAAAAGGACTTTGGACATGACATCTGCACAGTCATAAAATAATTCTGCCTGAATAAGATGAATAGTGAAGAATAGTGAAGTCGTATTACACACTCCTGAAGAGAAGAGAAAAGCAAATAAGGTTGAGTGTGAAGGGAAAATTGGGTGAATTAGCAGTCAAGCACACATTTAGGGGGAAAAAAAAGCGATGGAGAAGAAAGTAGGTGAAGATGCTCCGGTTACAATGACAGAAGACATAATACATAGTCTGGGTGGTTCAATACGTGCAATATGTTAGGTTTGCTATCTATTTTTTGTTGTTGTTGTTTTGAGAACCTCAGACTAGAATTCCATTTATGTTCCAAGTACAGTAGGTTCCTGGTTTGAAAAGCAGATATATTCGATGATTACCTGATGATGGATGCCATATGGGCTCACAGCAAGCGTTGGAACTTTTTGTCTAGCTGTCAGTGGCTATCATTACCTTTTAAGCAAGGGCTAATTCCTTGCAAACGACTAGGCTCTAATGCCTAGATTTAATATTAATATATAATTATTCGGGGGGTACGGTGGCTTAGTGGTTAGCACGTTCGCCTCACGCCTCCAGGGTTGGGGGTTCGATTCCCACCTCCACCTTGTGTGTGTGGAGTTTGCATGTTCTCCCCGTGCCTCGGGGGTTTCCTCCGGGTACTCCGGTTTCCTCCCCCAGTCCAAAGACATGCATGGTAGGTTGATTGGCATCTCTGGAAAATTGTCCGTAGTGTGTGAGTGCGTGAGTGAATGAGAGTGTGTGTGTGCCCTGCGATGGGTTGGCACTCCGTCCAGGGTGTATCCTGCCTTGATGCCCGATAACGCCTGAGATAGGCACAGGCTCCCCGTGACCCGAGGTAGTTCGGATAAGCGGTAGAAAATGAATGAATGAATATAATTATTCGATGCTCTCTGAAGACAATCCTCTTTATAATTTCTCATTATTAACTGTTTTATATTCATACATAACACCGTTATCACGTGCATCGCACTTCCTTTTCCACTAACGATTTCACATGCTCGTCAAGCAAAGAAATAATGCTATAGTGATCGCTAATATGGACTTGGAGGGGGAAAAAACTGACTCATCTCAGTGATCTTGTTTTCTACAAACCTCTAATGACATAATGTCAACGATGCCTAGTAAGACAGAGTAGAACGTGACTAAAACTTATCACGTTATTACTTGTGCTGTCGCTGTGCACTTTCAAAATGAGGTATAAAAAAGAGGAAATGAGATTTGTGTTAAAGCATCGTGTCTCCACAGACGAGCCCAAAGACCGATATGAGGAATTGTTGCTTGGTGAGAGCTCTTATTGCTTTCTTGATTGGGCTGAAGGGCAATGCTGTATTTTAATATGGGAGCTTAAGCAGTGCCAAAGAGCTCTGTAACCATGGAGAACAGACATGGGTTTGTTTCCATGGGGAAAAGAATGGCGCACAATAACCACAAGAGGCCGTATTTAAGAGGGCCAGTCAGATTAGGCTGAATATTACTTACTAACGATTGAAGAGTTCTAATAAAATGAGGATAATTAGAGCACCAATTACATAATTCTGTAGCCCAAAATTCATCCTGTTCATAAAAGGTTCTGACTAATGATTTTAGGTAATAATGAACTCTTCCTAACACTTCTCTGACTTTTACACAAATGTGTTTAGTAGACTTGCGCAATATCGACACATCCCCCCCCACCCCCCGCTCTCCATTTAGCAATAAAACAAATCACAATACACAATTTCAAAGTAATTCCCTAGGGCCAATAAAATAAATAAATAAACAAACAAACAAACAAACAAACAAACAAATAAATAAATAAGCATGTCCATAATTTCAGTTTTAAGTGGAGTAGAGAATGTAATATCATAAATAAAAACCGCTTAACAAAATATAACACTTTACAGATTCATTAAGTTGTTGTTTAAAGCATGCTAGATGGTGAAAGGGGGCGGAGCTTCTAGGCATACCATTCAAAAAGTGCAAGATTTCTGCTCTTATTTGTTCAACCTGCCAGTACCGTGCCTAATTTTATTAGCTTATATGTTGCAAAGTATTAATAATCGATTATGAATAATGAACCCGAATGAAAAGTCCATAGCAAACATCTCTACCAATAACAACATGGCAATATGAGCAACATGGCTTCTAAATGGTCCATAAGCTCTAGGACAAGGTTTTAATGTATGTAAGGATTAGGTTTGTGATTACAGATTTGTGTAATTCTTTTCTTGAGGTACCTGAGAAAGCATTGCTGTAGTAACGGGACAGCGTCTGCATGATGTCTTTGGAGTGCTGCGTCCATGGTGCAATCTTGCGATAAGTCTTGACTCTGTGGACGAGCTGCGAGCCGCCGTACTGCAGCGACAGAGTGTCCCCGTGATCTTCATAAAGCTCCTCGAACAACCTGTTCATCCAATTCAAACTACTATTTTAATCATGGTATTTATATCCTTTCATTTTAACTTGTTTCTATACACGATCCTATAATATACTGCAAAAGCAAGTAGCGATTATGGGGCCAAGCACTTTCAGCCAAACTCTTGATCAAAGTAGAAAACCCAGAAAAGATTTTTGACACTTTTCCCAAAGAAAATATACAAAACTTAATGACAAAACAACAAAATGCAACCTGTTTATCATCTTTGCCACCACATTCATTTCTGGCATTCAAACTTTGACATTAAAAGGTGGGGTCTCCGTTGTTTGAGAAATGCTTCAGAAAACTGAGCCGGGACGACAAACAAAACAAAAATCAAAACAAACGTGTAGCCAATGAGCAGAAAGGGGGCGGGTCTTGTCAATATGGGCGGACAGAGTGTTCAGTGCGCATGTGTGACATTAGCAGAAAGCGGTTTTAACATTGACATGGAGGATAAAAACAAAGAAAGAAAGCGAAGAAAGGCTTACGATGAGGCAAGAAGTAGGACCGTGTTAATATAGGATCAGCTTTCCAGCGCTGGAGAGAACTGAAGGAGCAGGAAGTTGGCTGAATATTCACAGATTGGAGTTTCCTGAGTCAATAACTCCTGAGCTAAACACTGTCTTCCGTTTTGCTAGTAACAACGTTTAGCTCAGGAGTTATTGACTCGGGAAACTCGAATCTGTGAATATGCGGCCGACTTTACTTAAGACGCCGAGGCGCTTTTTTCCTTCTCGATAGGTGAGTAACGTTGGTTTTGCTTTGTTACACAGAACTAATATATGCCGTCCTTTGCATGATTATGCTTGTGTGTCATTTTTGCTTGTTTGTTTACCTGCAATCGTATTGTTCTTCCCTTCAGCTATGATAAAGACACATTTCTTTCCATTAGTTACGCATGTATGTGTGGGCGGAGCTATCAATACAGGGGTGGGACCCATTTGGGTTAGGGGCATGCTTGTTTTGGTGATTTCAAATGTCAACATTGGCTTTCAAACAACGGAGACCCCACCTTTAATGAGCCAATGAATGAGAGGAATCATATTACTGAGTTGTTGTTTTTTTTTTTTACAAAAATATGTCTAGATTTTCCCTTGCTGTAGGTCTAGGTAGCCAAGGATGTCCTCCATCAACTTCATCAACAGCTTACAAAGCATTTTTATGGTCTGTCTTTCACTCACTTGCTGAGGTACAACAAGACACTTAGACTACACTTCAGAAAATCTACACAGTCAACAAGAATTTTGTCATAGTCTGAACCTCATGTCATATGCTGAATCGATGATGTATATTTGGTTGCCATTTACGTTACTGATATTAAAGGTAAATTCAACAACAATTTAACATCTCATGCTTGGAATATCCTTTACGTTAATTTGCCGCCAAATCTATCGGCATAAGCTGCTGATAAAATATACCTGGACTTGAACAAAAAAAAAGTCCTGCTTAAGATTTTACCTGACGCAGTCTGTGTCAAACTGCAATTTTGGTTTGTCGATCATCCCCAAGGCATAAAGCTGATACGCCAGAGCACATTTTCCCACCATGAACTGGGCGGTGTTGGTACGATCCAAGCAGTCCACACAGTTAGTCCTCAAAACTCCCGTCTGCAAAGAAAGCACAACTACAGACGTTTTTGTTGTCGCTAAAATAAACAATAAACTACTTGATATGTAGATTTCTTTTAATGGACTATAGAGATGCAGTGGTGCAGTGGTTTTGAATTGTCTAGAGTTCTACATAAATATGATCTAAACAGCATTAGAGAACCCGAGTAAACAAACGAGTCAAGAATATGATTCTTGTTCAGTTATTTATTGAGGAAAAAGCTCCGATATTACAGATCTGTGAGTGACAAAAGTATGTGAACCTCTAGGATGAGTGGAAATAAATGGCATTGCAATAAGGTGTGAATGAACGACCAGATTTAATTAAAGGAATGTGATCGTTTAGAAGTCTGATCTTCACAAACATGATTGTGGAAGTGTATCCTGAGAGTAGTGGCTCATCTCTGAAGAGTTTGGACTTTATCAATTCACATTCAAACAGTTTGTGTCAAAATGGAGGACAATTCAAGACCACTGTTACCCTTGCAGGGTCTTAAAGGAACCCTGGGTAACTTCTAAGCAACTAAATGCCTCTGACACATTAGCTAATGCTAATATTCACGAGTTCACCATCAGAAAATCTCTGAATAACAATATGGTGTCCAAAAATCATTTCCACTTCAGAAAAAAACGTAAACGAGAAGTGTTATGTTAGTAGACAGAAAATTCCTTCATTCCAGCATCCTTATGCCAATTGTGAAACATGGTGGTGGTAGCATCATTGTTTTGAATTGCAAAGAAAAACAGTCAGAAAATCTGCCCATGAACTGAATCTCAAGAGAAAGTGGGTCATGCAGCAAGGCAATGACCTTAAGCACACAAGTCATTCTACCAAAAAAGAATAAAGAAGAATAACATTAAAGGTGGAGTGTACGATGTTTGAAAGCCAGTGTTGACATTTGAATTCACAAAAACAAACACGCCCCTAACCCAAATGGGTGTCACCCCTGTTTGATAGCTCCGCCCCACACATACATACGTAACCCAGGCAACTATTGTGGCGGAACCTGCTGGGGCAGCTGACCGAGGGGATATTTTTATCAATAAACGAACTCAAGGAGTAATACTACAGTAATACAAATGTGTTTTTGTAGTACTGTGTGTTGTACCGTGAAAGGTTCAGCTCCGTTTCACCCGGAAGACGTTCAGTTCTCTCCAGCCCTGGAAAGCTGATCCTATATTAACACGGGTCCTGCTTCTTGCCTTATCGTAAGCCTTTTTTCACTTTTCGTTTTTATCCGCCATGTCAATGTTTCAGTCGCTTTCTGCTAATGTCAGACATGCACACTGAACACTCTCTCTCCTGCATATTGACAAGACACGCCCCTTTATGCTCACTGGCTACACGTTTGTTTTGTTTGTCGGCCCGACTCAGTTTTCTGAAGCATTTCTCAAACGACGCGGACCCCACCTTTAATAAACTGAAATGGCCAATCAAAGTCCTGACCTTGATCCTATAGATCTGTTGTGGAAAAAAAAACCCTGAAGCAGGCAGATAATCGATAAAATTCTAACCTTTTAGACACCAGTTTAAGAGACGAATGTAAACTGTTCACTTGCGTACCTGTGTTCTACCATGAGCGGTAACCAGTCCTCCCAAATCCCCCCATCTGTGCACAAAAAAGAAAAGAAAAAACAAGTTATTATTCATAAGTTTTTGCTAGTCAGCTCAACAAATTAGATGCATATCAACTGTCAATAATAAATACTTTATATTAAAATACACATTAATATTACAGCTCAGTTAAAGTAAAGCCAGAGAAGGTTAAATAAAAGTAATTAATTAAAAAGATTAACATAAACATTTCTTCTCCCTTACCTGTCGTCAGGCCGTAACGTGTGACAGTGGTAATCGTATCGGTTGACGAAGAAGCCGGTTCTCTTCACTACGTTCTCGGCAATCATACTCAACCGGTCCAATACGTTACAAAGTTTACTGCATGTGTAAAGGAGGATATGTTACAACACAAA
>NC_083471.1:5670932-5673432 GCF_030014155.1 Tachysurus vachellii | reverse complement strand
ATTTGAAATAAACTGAAAAACGGATCGATTCAGAATGTTTACACACCTTAACGAGGTTGAGGATAATGATCGGAGAACCGAAGCGCTGCAGCATCTGATCAAAGTGAAGAGCCGCAACCTGGGCGTATGGGTCGGCCTGGTCCACTGCAAGAGATGCATCGAAACACGTTATGGGAAAACGGATGACAGACAAACGTCATACAAATACAGTTTTACCATTTCACCATGGACCAATCGAATACCATATGGCTTAAGATTACATGAGAACATGCTTCCTGTTGAAGAAGAAAGGCAGGACTAAGATCACAGGGTTTCTGATAGAGTTCTCCAAGCATCTTTACAGAAGTATAGAAGCAGAATAAAAAAAATAAGTTACTATTTATCTCTAACATTTATCCCTAATGATCAAGCCTGAGGAGACGGTGGTGAGGAAAAACTCCCTGAGATGATATGAGGAAGAAACCTTGAGAGGAACCAGACTCAGAAGTGAACCTCATCCTCATTTGGGTGACACTGGACAGGAAATAATGACAATGTAAATAATGTCCTTTTCTACAACAGTTTATAGTCGAGTAGAATTGTGTAACCAAGAGCTCCCGAGGAACAAACAGATCAGAGTCGTTTCTGACTTCCTTACAGACTTAACACTAATTCATTCCTGATGAAGTCTTCAAATGTTCACTGATGAAGACCCGAGAACGACGTGTCTCCAAGTGGTCCTATACACAGTAATCCCATGGTTCACGGGCTGTCCAGGCAAATTAATACAGAAGCTTCACTAAACAGGATTTTTCAAAATGATCTCCTAATTGTTCTCGAGCACTTGGGCAATCATTAGTCTTTAAAAGGATGAATAATAATTTATAAATAATTCCTTTTTCCACAGTGAATAAACCGATATGAATATTGAATATTTGTGAATATTTTGTGTTCGTTTTTGCAATTTTTCAAAATGGCCGCAGAGTTGCGCCGAGACTCGGTTGCGCCGAGACTAAGGGATGCACTTATTTCCAGGGATTTCAGAACAACGTAACAGATATTGCGCCATCGGGTAGGCGTGTCCTATTTGATAATCTAACCCTAACCGTAGTTTTTGGTTGTTTATTTGTTTTCAAAAACAGCTTAACTATAACATAATAGAAATAATAGCATAATAGAAATTTTAAAAAAAAATCTACCTGTATGACAGTTTTGTCCCTCATTATCCATCGCAGGTATGCTTTTTTTTTTTTTTTTTTGAAAGAGGCCGTTTTCCAAGACCTCCAAAAACACGCCCACTTTACATTGTGGTAACGAAACCCCTGGAATTTAGCAAATGCCGAGACTTATAGCTCTCAATAATTAATAAAATAATTATATGGACCAAATAATCCCTCCAGAGATGTGCACAAACCTGGCGATCGACTACAAGAAACATCGGACCTCTGCGGTTGCCAACAAGGGTTTTTCCACCAAGTACAAAATCTTCACCAAGATTAAATCACGTTTTACTTGAGGATCAAATACTTATTTTACTCGTTTAAATACAAAATTCCTTTATAATCCTTTTTTTAATGCTTTTTTCTGGATTTTTTTGTAAAATAAAAATGATGGACCACAAAGCTTAAAAAAAAAAAAAATAAAAAAATCTCCAAGTAGCGTCGTAAATTGTGAAAAAAGACGCAAAATCGAGCATTTTTTGCTAGCACCAATCTCAAAAATTCTGGATTTGTTTTGTTCAAAATTGTGTATTTCTTGCTCTCCTTATCATTAAAAAAAAAAAAAAAAAAAAAAAAAAAGGTTTTTTTTTTTTCCCCCCTCTGCCTTCCGGTAAAGATCATGTTGGGCCACAAGTTGACCAACAACAACAAATAATAGCATAAAAGATTATTTCTTAAAAGAGTTCCTTCTTCACAAAACGTATCGTACGTCCTCGTTTGACATTGTTCTCTTTTATATTCACCACCGACGGCCTATAATGAGAGCCGAGCGGAAAGAAAGGAAGCGTGGATTATCGGCAAGGGCGGGCGCGGTATTAGAGGCCTTTTCTTCCGTCACCTGAGGTAAGCAAGCGCTGGGAGGCGAGCAGCGAGTGTGCTGGGTTCGGGGACATGCTGTGTGCTGCTGTGTAAATGCATACAAAATGTCACTGTGCTCAGGAGGGAAGATGGAAATGGGGAGGAAAGAAGGATAAGAGGATTACTGTCACCAAATCTCAACACCTGTAACACACACACACACACACACACACGCCTGCACACAACACACTTACAGCACACAACCAATAAAAAGCCAGAGAAGGAAAATTCTAGTGAGGCAGAAAGAGGTAATAACTGCCCTGTCAAGCCGTTCCTACCCCAAAAGGTTGATGAGGTGAGTATGAGGCAGCGTGATTTCTGGGCAAGACAATATGTTCGTCTGAACATCCATAATATCGTATTATACTCTATAAAGTAGCCCCCTGTATGTCTGGATTCTCAGTGTTTATAAAACTAATGCTGTCTCTGAGATTCTGCAGTAC
>NC_083471.1:5660932-5665932 GCF_030014155.1 Tachysurus vachellii | reverse complement strand
CTTATACGCTTATAAAAGAAAAAAAAAAGACAAGGACAAACAAACACAGCTACACGTACGAGCCGAGTAACAGAAACGTAACCAAAGACGATGATGGCGGATCTGCTACGCATCACAGGCTGACCTGCCCTGTGCTCATTATACTGTTACAGGATCAACTCTGATCTCAGGTGCTGCTAAATTAAGACTCGATCTTACCCTGTGTTCAGAACAGGACGTACCTAAACACACACACACACACACACACACACACACACACACACACACAGAAAGGAGGACACGTGACAGCTTAGTCGCTCTGTGGAGAACATCTGAGGACACTTACCTGAAATAGAAGTTACTGGACAGGTCCACATTTTGAAATATCCTCACATATCTGTAGAAATACATTGATGGTTAAAGAAAATTTAAAGGTAACAGAAAAAACAAACATGGTCCAGTAGTTCTGTCAAATAAGAAGAGATCAATCATGTTCCGCTTGTGATCGGCGAGCGACGAGGTACTGTATATATTTCCACCAAGGATTCGTAAAGGAACTGAAAATGTTCCATCTTAACCAACAGAAATGTTTATTAATATTCACATTAAACATGAGAATGGGGGAAATGGTTATTCAATTTATACAACTGAGTAGTTAAGGGTTTTATTCAAGGCCCCAGCAGTGGCAGCTTGAAGGTGTTGGGATCAGTAATCAGTTCAGTAATCACTGAGGTAGCACTTCCTGGAATCTGTAGCTACAGACACGAAAAGAAAACTGTCCAGTTTTGTGTTTGTTTCCACATACTCTCTGCTGCGTAGGAAAATCCTAAAGACACCACCATTTTCTGAAATACTGAAACCACCTCTCGGTCACAGAGATCATTTTTTTCCCCATTATAAAGTTGCATGGTGTTCCTATTAAAGTGGCCGGTGTGCTGTAAAGAAGTAGGTCAATGAAAGAATAAATGAAAGGGTTGGTCTTCAGAGTCAGAGAGAGTGTGAATGAGGTTAGTGTGACACACACTTAGGCCAGACAGCACGAGGCATCTGTTATACTGACACTCACACAAAGGGACTTTAGCCGTTTGTTCGTGTTCTTATGTGTTAACTTTTACGTTTTTGTGTGAAATTGGCATAGAAAGTGTGCATCTAATTTATACGTTCGCACCGGAGGAGGATGGTGGAAAAAGTAGGACAAAAGGAAAGAAAAGTGGGATGGAATGTCTGATCTACTAAACGTCATGTCAGAAAATTTCGAATGTTCTCGCTTTTCGCACAAAATTGGGCTACTTTTGAACTGGCAGTGTGGAGTAGGTTTTGATTTGGTATCGTCATTTGATATTATCACTAATACTCGTTCATATTATTCTACTTCAACACATTTATTTCCAGTCAGATTCATGCATTTTCATTTCATTCTAAACCTTTCAAATGCGTTTGCACCAAATGACTGCAGCTTGTAAACTTCTCCGAGTGCAAAAAACGCTGCAAAAGTATAAAACGTAGACGTAAAAACAAACCTGGCTTCGTCGGGATGTGTGACTCTGACCGAGTCATTAGGGATATAGATCATGTTGGTGTCTTCGATTTTATAGATGGAGTGACCACCGATGTCGGCCATCTTGCGTCGCTTGGTGATCAGAATGATATAGTAGCCTTCCAGGAAACGGACAAAGCCTACAAATGGATGAAGGAATATCCTATTAAGCAATAAGATATTTTAGCTATTGTTAGCCGTTATAGCTACTGCAACACTGATGTGATTATAAATTTTAAAAAAAATGTTTAATTAATGAATTAAAAAAAAGCAAGGTACTACAGTAAAGTAGGTATTGATCATCAGCTCGACTAGAAATATTTTTTATTAATTAAACTATTATTTTGTCGTCAGAAATTGAACAAAACCCATCTGCAGAGCAAAAAATCTTTTTACCACCAAAAAGTCACTGGGAGGGCAAACGTTAAGTCACATAGGTAGGCAAAACAAATCGAAATCGAATTTGTAATGAAAATTAAGAACAGCCAAGTATTGGAACGTATAAATGATAATAATAATTATTATAACTATAATTATAATTATTATTATTATTATTGTTATTATTAATGATTATAAATATTATTATCATTAATAATAACAATAATAATAATAATAATAATAATAATAATAATAATAACAATAATAATAATAATAATAATAATAATGATGATGATGGAATAAAAATGTTGCTGGTAAAAACTAAAAAATAAAATAAAATAAAATAAAATACAATTATTTTTTATTGTTATTATTATTAATATTAATAAATACATAAAAAATAAACTTTGTATCTTCACAGATCACAGAAAGGGGGGAAAAAAGAGGAACTGAAAAAGAAAAAAAAACGTCGAGAAATTTGCTCATCATGACTAACCAAAAGTAGAACATTACAGTGTTGACTGCTCAGAAAATAAGCAAAGACTATGATAACTAAAGATATGATATGTTCCAGGCCAATTATATGACACTGATGAAAAAAATGGCAGAAAGGAATTGCACAAAAAAAAGCTAGAAATAGGTCAATAATCCAGTTTTTCATGCCAAACTACCTGTGTTATACGATTGCGTCATTTGAAGCCTAATCCTTTTCTCCCACTTCAGGAAAGTGTTCAATACCACGGTAGGGTTGCGTAAGAGGTGTAATTGCGATAGGAGGCAAGCCGAGGATGAGAGCGCTGTGAAATCATCTTCATCGCGTAACAGTCAACAATGTAATTTATGTAGGTCAAAAAACGGGCAGCAATCATCCGTCCCTGTCACTTTCTTAAAGGTCATGCATTTTAGAGAGATGTAAAGATCGTCTAGAAAAGAAGAAAAACGTCTAGAAAGTAGCGGACCGCCTCTCTTTCTCTCTCACCCTCTCATTTCCTTATTTCTGTTAATAAAATACAATGTTTTGTTTAAACAGTACGATCCTTAGACGTGTGACGAACAGTGAGAAAATATTTCCAGCTAAACGCTATATGCTAAGTACTCGCAGTAATGATTAGAACAACAACAAACACTAGGCAGCACTTCGAAGCAGGAAAGTCTTGTCATCTCTACTAGCTATTTGTATTCAGGTAGCTATTACTTTGTATTAAAAGTATTAAAACCGCTATTGCTTCGTACAAATGCATTAAAACCGCACGCTTTCGATCGTTTTAAACCTCATGCTGTTAGCCTAGACCAGGGGTCGGTAACGTTAAACGCTCAAAGAGCCATTTGGACCCGTTTCCCACAGAAAAAAAAAAAAAAAAAACACAGGGAGCCACAAAACCCTTTTGACATCTAAAATGAAGAGAACACTACATATATCGTTTTTTTTACCTTTATGGAAAGTATAGAAAAAAATTGTAGTGTGTTCATTTATGAAATCAATGAACTGCTACCTAGTAAACGAAATTCAAACCGACCATCGAAAATATCCTCGCTAATGAATGTTTTTTTTTTCATTGGTTGTTGCATTAAATCTTACCCATATACAATAGTGCTATTTTCTGATTGGCTATTGTGTAGCCTCTTTTTTTGATTGGCTGATAAGTGACAGGCTTGACCAAGAGCTCCAGGGTTGACGCGCTTGATTCCTGCCCGGTTCCATAGAGACAGCGGTGCGGACTGATACATTTTGGGCGCTGCGGCTTATTAAATATATGATAAATAGTCAAAAAGTTTTTCTGCGTGAGAAATACGATGTGTGGCATGAAAAAAGACCCAAATGCGTGACTGTCACTCTCAATGTGTGACACTTGACAGCCCTGATCTTCGTATTCATGACATCAAAATTTTAACTTGCCGACTGCAGCAAACCAAAAATGCGTCTGCTTCTGTGTCTCGGATTTCACAAGTCTTTTCGCATATTTTGAGCGACAAACAAATTAAACACGGTTTATTTTAATGTCACAAGAGCATCATAATCTGTCTTTAATTTAGAATTACATTTTTTTAAAAACTAACTAACTAAAACAAAATAAGTTTAAATTAAATATTTATTTCCCAAATCTACAGGGAGCCGCAGCAGAGGAATAAAAGAGTCACTTGCGGCTCCGGAGCCGTGGGTTGCCAACCCCTGCAAAGCTCAGCAAAGCTCATCATCAGCAAAGCTAGGAGTAGCTACTTAAAAAAATAATAATAACGTGTCCATGATACATTCGAACCAAAAGCTTGGATGCCGTGACTGATAAACTATACTATTTCTATTCGGTTTGCAGCTGTAAATATACCAGCTGCTCAGAAAAATGTCACAACCCGCAAATTTATTCATTTATTTTAAGTGCACGACTTCATCTATTCCCACGTCGTTTCTAGTCTGATTTCCGTGACCCTTCGGAGTACAACTTGACATTTCCGCCCAAAGGAGCGAGACGACTGAACACATCGAGTGACGAGAAAGGGAAGATTTGTCAAAACCTCTCAACTCACAAGCAGTCTGATTTTTTTAGTATTATTATTAGCACCTTACCTACAATTCCAAAAGCATTCACAGCTCTGGAAAGCCCAGAGGAACCCTTCTGTCCGATCTTAGTACGGTTTCCAAGGTCCAGCCTTCCCAAAAGCTCTCGGACTTCCTGCTGACTGTATACATGCTGAACATACGCAACATACACATGAAATACATGCAGGAAAACAAGAGCTTGGTCGTATTAAATGCATTTTTAAGTATATTTATACATAATTTATGTAACCATGAAGCATGGAAAAGCAACAGGGTGTGATGTGAAACACTCTCTCTCTCTCACTCATTTTCTACCGCTTATCCGAACTACCTCGGGTCACGGGGAGCCTGTGCCTATCTCAGGCGTCATCGGGCATCAAGGCAGGATACACCCTGGACGGAGTGCCAACCCATCACAGGGCACACACACACTCTCATTCACTCACGCAATCACACACTACGGACAATTTTCCAGAGATGCCAATCAACCTACCATGCATGTCTTTGGACCGGGGGAGGAAACCGGAGTACCCGGAGGAAACCCCCGAGGCACGGGGAGAACATGCAAAC
>NC_083471.1:5650932-5655932 GCF_030014155.1 Tachysurus vachellii | reverse complement strand
AAAAACGCAGCATGTCGCCATGAGAAGAAGAGCAGTTCAGGATTATTAGTGTAGGATCAAAGCCCTTATATAAGTGACACACCAAGCAGTTTATATCCCTCGAACCGAAGCATCCAAGCTTGGAAGGGAGGGGTGGGATGGAAGATGGAACAAGATTTGTATAAGCATAAAAATAGGGTCAACGATATAAAGAGAGCAGGGAGCATGAAAGACGAGAACATTCAGGATGTATTTTTTTATACTGTGGAAAATTCCATGGTGAGTTCTTCTTGTGGCGAAGCATCTCCGAGTTAATCTTCAGCTCTTGATACCAAGGCCCGACCGAGAAGATATGTAACGCTTAACCTTGAAACTCATCAAAATAATTTCACACCAACGTCAGTAAGGAAAAGCTTAGACTACTGCCGTAGATAAGGCCAAGTACATCGGGGTATGAAATCAAAACAAGCTGAACTGACATTTAAGGATGAATCGGAAACAAGATATGACAGGCGACGGTAACAGGCAGACACTTAGGCTGTAAATGTCCAAAAATTGATTTAAAAAGCTGGATGATTCCTGGATTCGATGATACTGTACCTGAAGGATAATAGTGATGAGTGCTGTTCTTAATCACACATTAATAGACGTAGAGCGAAAAGGCTGCGTCTCGATCAGCTACCTAGGATCGGTGTATCTCGTACACGAGTCTGTGCACTGCTAAAGACCCTGATTTCTGGTGACACGACTATCCATAAAACCCAAACATATCAGTTTTATACGTATAAGCCTAATCGTTTCTATCATATCACTTCAAAAAGGATTGTAGGTTAGTTAGAGGATTTTTTTTGAAGGAGCGACAGCCGACTCCCTGATCAGTGACCTGCGTATTGAACATTGTATTTTTTTTCCTTGCTCCTCTCTATGTTTGTTAGGTTGGACTTGATTTTAGGTCATAAAAAATGTCTCCAAATATGCAAACAAAACATGTTTCCTTTTAACATAATTTCTGGAGTTTCTTCATCATTGTATTTGTGGTGTGTGTGTATGTGTGTGGACCAAATGTCCGCACAAGGATAGGAATATCTGAAATTTCCCATGAGGTCAGCTGTTTCCTTTTTTCCCATCTTTTTTGTAAAAACTGCAGCTTTTATTTTTTATTTGTAATTATTTAACTAAACTAGGATTTCTTTGGGTTTTACTTAGCATTAATTAGTTGTTTTTATTAATAATTTATTAATAAGTTCCTCACACAGATATTAGGACAAACCTTTCTCTCTCTGTGTGTGTGTGTGTGTGTGTGTGTGTGTGTGTGTGTGTGTGTGTGTGTGTGTGTGTGTGTGTGTAATCTATATCAAACTGTTTGTGCTGCTTATCACAGTGTTGTAACAACCCAGATCCCAGAAAGGTGCAGCTGATCTAAAACACTGAAACTCTATTCAAACAACCAAATGGTGAGTTAAAGTTATAGTAATTATTTTTTTTAATGCTATTTAGCCTCTTAACCCCAATCTCACCTTCGTCCTTAACACGGCTTGGAAAAGTGACATCATGCCACGTGAGCCACGTTTAGCTATCATGTTAACAGTGGTATGAAATGTGTGTGAAAAAAACCCTGACATGCAAAAAAGTGTAAAAAGTAAACAAATTGTGTGCGAAAATCCCATGTGGAAAAACAAACCCCTGATAGAAACAAGGATTAGAGGAGGATTCTTCCGCTCTTTCGCCCATCCCTTCCATTCCATGCCCTTTGTGTAGGAGGAAACCAATCCGGATGAAATATCAGTTGAGATCGGTTTATAACGTTTGAAATCTGGACTGAAAGTTATGCTGTATTCTCTTAAATTGGAACGTACATTTTCAATCATTGTAAAGAATGAGTGTAAAACGTCTTTAGCAGTGAGCTGAAATATGGTGATGGTGATATTGATGGTTTGATATCACCATTTACTTTGAAGATAGAAACATTTATTCTTAATAGAACCAAAAAAAATGTTTCCATTTCAGTGGCATCTCTATTGATACCAATACCTATGAAATAATATTTGAGTGAATTCCAAATGGGGGGCAGGCTGGCTTTGTGGTTAGCACGTTCACCTCACACCTCCAGGGTTGGGGGTTTGATTCCCGCCTCCGCCTTGTGTGTGGAGTTTGCATGTTCTCCCCGTGCCTCGGGGGTTTCCTCCGGGTACTCCGGTTTCCTCCCCCAGTCCAAAGACATGCATGGTAGGTTGATTGGCATCTCTGGAAAATTGTCCGTAGTGTGTGATTGTGTGAGTGAATGAGTGTGTGTGTGTGTGTGCCCTGCGATGGGTTGGCACTCCGTCCAGGGTGTATCCTGCCTTGATGCCCGATAACGCCTGAGACTGATAACGCCACAGGCTCCCCGTGACCCGAGGTATAAGCGGATAGAAAATGAATGAATGAATGAATGAATGAATGAATGAATGAACCTAGTTTAGCATTTCAGACAATGCTGTGTTTTTGCTTTGAGCTAAAATGTTTGAATGAAAGGTTCAGAGTAGACTTGAGAACTGTATTTCAGTTCTATCTCAGAGCTCTACTGTACTTTGTCTGTATGTGACTGTTGGCCTTGAGTAAAAATCTGACTCAGCTCTCTTCATAAATCAGGGTCATAAAGCCCTGCCGCAGTGTCACTTTTGGATTTACGGCAATGTAATAATCATTTTTGGGGTTGTAATATTAGTGCCTCAGGTTGCTTTGCATGTTCTTTGAAAGAATAGAGATTAAAGGGCTCACAAAACCTGTCAAAGATTTACCAGCATGTCTCACTGGTTTGAAGGGTTAAATATAACAGTATGCCTGAGCTATGAATAGTCAAGGAAGAAATTTTAAGATAATTGTCGGTGTCTTTTTAAATCTCTGTTTTTGTTTTTTCTAAAAAAAATAAATAAAAATAAATAAATAAAATAAAATAAAAAATAAAAAAAAATAAAAAAAATAAAAACAATATATAAAGCGTCTCTGAATTTCCAAATATATCACTATAGACAAAATGTTTATTTAATCCTTGTTCCCAGTCTGGAATGGAAATCAATTTATGGCACATTTTTAATCAGTATAAACAAATTAATTATTTTATTTCCTTTTATTAACTAAACTGAACTAAAATCTTGCTTCCGGACTCCGTTGGCTTTCAGTGTGAGATGTGTGTTTTTCCCTCTGTTGATAGCCTTCAACAGAATTTTTACTTTTTACCGTTTACTTTGAAGATGGAAACATTCATTCACTCACTCACTCATTTTCTACCGCTTATCCGAACTACCTCGGGTCACTCGGGAGCCTGTGCCTATCTCAGGCGTCATCGGGCATCAAGGCAGGATACACCCTGGACGGAGTGCCAACCCATCGCAGGGCACACACACTCATTCACTCACGCAATCACACACTACAGACAATTTTCCAGAGATTCCAATCCTCCTACCATGCATGTCTTTGGACCGGGGGAGGAAACCGGAGTACCTGGAGGAAACCCCCGAGGCACGGGGAGAACATGCAAACTCCACACACACAAGGCGGAGGCGGGAATCGAACCCCCAACCCTGGAGGTGTAAGGCAAACGTGCTAACTACTAAGCCACCGTGCCCCCAGATGGAAACATTAGTGTGAAAAAAAAAATTCCTATACATATACTATTGTAAAAAAAAGAAATACTTAAGAAAAAAATACACATTCTTAAAGCTCTGAGTGTCTGAGCTTCATATTTACCATCAGTGTGGATTGTGGCTTGACAAAGTCAAGAGTCAAGAAGATTTTATTGTCATTTCAACCATATAAAGCTGACGCACAGTGAAATGAAACAACGTTTCTCCAGAATCCTGGTGCTACATAAAACACAGAGATAAGGACATGAAGACAGTTGTCCTAGACACATAAAGTGCATCGTACGCGAGCAGCGTGAGACAAAAGACAATTCAAACAAACACACAAACACAAAACACTACACAAATACACAAATAGCACCGACCAGCGTGCATACTGTATAATGTACAGTGCATTGTGCAAAAATATGAACAAAGAAGGTTCTAGTAAACATATTGACTTTGGGACTTATTTTGGATGAGGTATTGAAATTGGGGTGCAAAACAGCAATCGAGTGAGTGTGCAAGAGACAGTTTATTATGGGTGGTTCTGTAGACATGGACATATACTGAACGTGTGTTTGACACACATGTGTGCACAAAGACATTCAAAGCTGAACACGGAACAACAAAACAGGAGCAAACTACATTCTTTTGGCGTCTAGGAAAAAGAGTTAAGTTCTACTAAGCGTAGTAAGTGTCCAGCTCAGAGCTCATAGCTCAGTGTAGCTCATAGAAAGACTACGCTGGAACTACGCTGAATGTGGAACGGTGTGTGCAGGTGTTGCGATTTTGTGTGAACAAACTCTATGGTAGTGTATCTCCCTCCTGCCTGTGTGGACATAGTGGGTTCACAGGCAGGTCTTGACAGGGCAGGTAAACACTGAGCGGTTTGCCTTCCTCTTCCTCCTCCTTAATCCTCCTCCTCCTCCACAATAAACTACTTTCTTCCACCGTTTCTGCCTTCTTTTTATTTCCTTATTTCAGTCCTTCTCAGACTTTTCCTTTTTCTCCTTTCTTCACCGGCAGGTCTACAGTACCCCACGCAGTGCTCATTACATTTATTCAAGTGGACTGATTATGATTCATTCCATCACACACACACACTTCACACACACTTGTGTGTCTGTGCAGTGTTTCCATGCTGTCAGTTTACACTGCTCTGGCACAGAGCCAGGGTGGAGTTTAAACTGGCTCAAGACAGCACGCTCCAACTATTCCAAACTAATTATAAAGACTAATGGACTCTTATCAGGCCACTTCTGGAGGGATGGAAAGAGAGAACAAAGTTTATTTTCCTTTTTTTTTACTTTTCAAAAGATGGAGGAGGGTTAATGGCCAATAATGGCCTATCAGATGGGTTTGGCTGGTTAGAGAAAGTGAACAGGTTAAGAAGATTTCCGAATTACACTCGGATCT
>NC_083471.1:5638432-5648432 GCF_030014155.1 Tachysurus vachellii | reverse complement strand
ATTCACTCACAGACTACGGACAATTTTCCAGAGATGCCAATCAACCTACCATGCATGTCTTTGGACCGGGGGAGGAAACCGGAGTACCCGGAGGAAACCCCCGAGGCACGGGGAGAACATGCAAACTCCACACACACAAGGCGGAGGCAGGAATCAAACCCCCAACACTGGAGGTGTGAGGCGAACGTGTTAACCACTAAGCCACCGTGCCCCCCACGTGTATAGCTAAAATATGACATGTGCAGGTAGTATTTTTACACGGAAACGTACGACTCAGCGAGAGCGAGGTTGCCAGCTAGCTGACGTGCTGGTATAAAGTTCGAAATCTGTTTCCGCTAAATTAAGCAATATATTTGTTTATTTTGTTTTACGGAATATTACTTCCTGGATATTCATTTCTCACATATAGGACTGTTGCTGTTTGGAATTTCCATAATGCTTGTTTCTTTTATCACCACAGATATACAACGGTGCTATTTTACTGTGATAAGAAACCATTGTAACAAAGAGAGCCTTAAAAAATATAAACTACAGAGCATTGTTTAGGTTATTTTTTTTATTCACTATTTTTTTTAGCCTTTTGTTTTACATTTCATCTACTGTGTCTCCATTTTCTCCTGTCGAAAATTAGCTTCTGAACGTTAGCTGCTAATTCGTTCTGAACTAGTTTTTAAACATCTTTGACAGACATTTGTTTCAGGGAATTTCTAGTGAGCGTCATTTTCATGGCCTCACAGCAATTTGTTAGTGTCACATGGTTCCTGTGTGTCTGTCTGGGTTTCCTCTGGGTTCTCTGGTTTCCTCCCATCTCTAAAAACCTAATAGCAGGAAGATTAGCAAGACTAAAATGCCACTGTGGGTAAATGTGTGTGCTTTGGCCTGTGATGAACTGATGTCCCATCCAGGGTATATATTCCTGTTGAACTGCACAAGTTTTCCTGGAATAAGCCCCGGTCTGTCCCAGCTATTTCGTAACAGCCTCTTCAATCAGAGTCCTGCTCTTCATCACGATAGATTAGATGCATGACGATTAATAGACATTGATTTAAGTTCCACAAATACAGTATAAGCAAAATATCAGACCTAAAGCGTTCACTTCATGTCCGTTTCTCAGTAGTATTTTATTTTTTCTAACATTGTCTACACCCGTAATTAATCTTTTGTCATTTCTGTGTTTTTAGCCTTGATGCATCTTTATGTTCATGTTTAAATAATCTGCTATTCATCAGTGCATGTGTAGGATTATTAGTTCCAGCCCTTACAGATATGATCATTCTTATGGCTTTCGTTTGCTTGATGCACATTTTTTGCACAGATATCTGTTCCCACAGTCGAGCGGCGCTATCAGGGTCCGTCTCCAGCATTCCGACCGGGAGCCCTGACGTCAGCCGGGTGTGATAAGGGGGTCCGGGGGGTGCTGGGGGGTAACACTAACAGAGACAGGGCTCGATAAGGACACAGACTGATAAGGGAACAGGCTGCCGAGTTCTATTGTTCCAGCAGATCCTCCAACAGCTCGTCTTCTCCATCCTCTGTGTGTGTGTGTGTGTGTGTGTGTAAAGGATTCAGCACTGATGTGACTTTCCTGTACGACTGCAGTTTGATGGGTGTTTATCATCCCTGGCCTGAAAACCTAATGTGCAAACTATTTACTTAGAGACTAGAAAAGCACACAGCAGCATGACATAAAGTAATATACATGGCACCGATTGGACGATCCGAGATATAATTTGCATGCTGCGTGTCTGATTAAGGTAACGAGCTAGAGCGAGTGCACACAATATCAAACAACTCGGTCTTCTCAGAGTATATACCTGTTTCCGTCTCTGTGCTGACACACAGAGCAGATAGAGAGACAAAAATGATGTGATACTATATGCTGGTTGTGTGTGACGTGTGTGTGTGTGTGTGTGTGTGTGTGTGTGTGTGTGTGTCGGATGTTTTTATCTTCTATGACAAACAGGAATATTCTCTCTGCTATCGGGTTTGTATGTTGTATGACCTGGTGGATTGAGAGACTCCCTTCTCCTATTATTTCCTGCCATTGTGTGTGTGTGTGTGTGTGTGTGTGTGTGTGTGTGTGTGTGTAAACATGCATTTAGCCATTTGTGAGGACCAAGGCAGAAGAAAATATCCTCACAATCAAGAGGTAATTCTTTTTTTTTTTACAATAGACTTAAGTGTTATGTTAAAGGCATGAATTATTTACAGTAATCGTTATGTTGAAAAAAAAATTTTGTGTGTGTGTGTGTGTGTGTGTGTGTGTGTGTGTGTGTGTGTGTGTGTGTGTAAACGTGCATTTAGCCATTTGTGAGGACCAAGGCAGAAGAAAATATCCTCACAATCAAGAGGTAATTCTTTTTTTTACAATAGACTTAAGTGTTATGTTAAAGGCATGAATTATTTACAGTAAACATTATGTTGAAAAAAAAATGATGTGTGTGTGTGTGTGTGTGTGTGTGTGTGCTGTCCTCGTGTTGTCAGTTTCAAGTAGGATATAAAATTTACACTCTTGTTAAGGACGAAGGCGTATTTTTAATAGCTAGATTTGATGATGAATTCATACTTATAGCAACAAAATCACTGCTATTCCCGTTTTATTAAATTTAAGGCAATCAACTAATTGTCTTCAGTGACGTCAATGTTTGAACATGACGTCAAACGTCAAGGCCCCTTTTAACTTCAATGTCAAAGTTTAAAAACAAAAACATTATTTTGATAGAACAAGTAAAAAAAAGTACTGATATTTATTATACACGAATAACTGCGGAAAAAGAAAATCAGATTTTGTTTTGATTGAAAGTAAAATTGTTGAGATAATAAGATGCCGTTTGGAAGAAAAAAATGGACTTTCAAAGATATCAGAGCTGCTAGACGGTTAGAAACTAAATAAAGAAATAAAGTGAGCCTTGTGTGAACTGAATCAATTGTTAACAATTTCTGAGAAATGACTTCAATATAACCTACTTCTAAACTGTATGGAAGCCTGTTAAAAATAAGTCGTAATCTGATCATGAAAACGAGATAATCCGATTGATATCAAGTCAGCATTCAAAATTTTTGGATTAAAAGACAACCGTGAGCTAAGTCAGACTTTTGAGGTGATAAGATAAATTCAGGTTTTTGGATAATAATTCAGATTTTTAAGATAAGTCAAAATTCTGAATTGAGAAATGAGTCAGAAATGAGTGAGATGTTTGAGATAACGAGTCGATAATTTTGGATTTGAAGTCAAAACTGTGACATAAGTCCGAAATTTGAGATAAGACAGAATTTTCAGCTAAATCAGAATCTGAGATTCATTTCTCATTTTTTTAGATACATCAGTTTGTCATGTTTCTTTATAATAAAAAAAAAACATCAGAATTTTTAAAATAAGAAATGAATAAAAATTCTGATATAATAAGCTCTTGAAACAAGTCCAAAAGGTTTGAGATGCTAGAACCGAATTCTGAGATAATAGAATTGTATCTGAGAATAAGGCAGAACTCCGACATACTGCTGCTAAAATTAAACAAATAATCATTTGCATTTTTTTCTTGCCTATTAGGAATGAGCTAATCTTTTGTTTTAATACATTTCACACTCTCATGTAAACATTGAGTAAGCGTGACCAGGTCATAAAACATTGACATGAATGATTTGTTTAATGTAAAATTAATTCATTTATCTTATAAGAAATGTATGCATTATGTTACAGAATCTCCTACTGATTTCCTAGTTCTATATTTGGATTTTATTTCTTATAGAGACGCTTGAGGACTATCACACCGTCTTTGAACTGGCGGCTTTGTGCTCGGGTCTTCATCAGTGAACGTTTGAAGAATTAGTGTTAAGTCTGTAATGAAGTCAGAAACGACGCTGACCTGTTAGTCCCTCAGGAGCTCTTGGTTACACAATTCCACTCGATTATAAACTGTTGTAGAAAGGACATTATTTACATTGACATTATTTACATTGACATTATTTCCTGTCCAGTGTCACCCAAATGAGGATGAGGTTCACTTCTGAGTCTGGTTCCTCTCAAGGTTCCTTCCTCATATCATCTCAGGGAGTTTTTCCTCACCACCATCACCTCAGGCTTGATCATTAGGGATAAATGTTAGCGATAAATAGTAACTTAATTTGAAACCGTTACTATGCTTTTGGAGACAACGTCCATTGTTAAAAGTGCTACACAAATAAATGTAATTGAACTCATTTGAATTAAAACATATCCACGTCAGAAATCGCCTCTTACGAAACGCTTAACACAAGACGTTTTTGGAAAATGTGCACGGGCTGCGGTCGCTACTCGTCTGTATTCGCCTGCATACGAACAAGGTAAAGTTTGAAGTAATGAAGTGCCTGTCTCTTTTGTTTCTCCACAATGCACACTAATACTAATAGTGTACACATTCTTATCCAAGGAGTGGCGATGGCAGCGCTAATAACTGCTTTCCATATTTCCTCTTTCCGCTTCTAGCTCTCCTGCTCTCATTGAGCTCGTTCTCTTATGGCTAGTTTTGACTTACGGTACTTATACAAACTTCTATCCAGGATGAATTGCCTTGTGTGACTTGCCTATAGATGATCCACGGGCCATGTCTGTGCGTACTTCAGTATGCTTCTGATTGAGGTCTAATACTAAATATAATCCACTATTCGATCCATCAGTAGTGAGACTAATGGACTAGTAAGGCTGCTGTTATCAGCTGCTCAGCGGGCTGCCGGCCTGCTGTTTGCTCGGACTTTGGTCCGTTCTTATCTCAGGGTGAGGTCCTGGGATCCCAGCCCCCTCTTCGTATCACCTCCATCCAATTCTCCCTCCAGCTCTTTCACTACCAATAGGGCTATAAATATAAAATTGTGGATAAAATTGACCAGGAAATGAATCGCACCGAAAAGCCAGATTCGGCTCAGTAACCTCCACACCACAGCGTCCTGACGTCAGAGACCTCTTATTTCATCATATTAAGCTCAGTAAATCTCTCTCACACACACTAGATGGGCTGGAATACCATATTCTTTCTTCTGTAGTGTCCGTACACTTCTACTGAAGGCGTTTGTGTTTAGATGTGACTACACACCAAACGTTCACCAAAGCTGCCAAACAAAAAGATGAACCCGTTACTCTGATACTTTAGAACAACAACAGCTCATAACACTGCAGCAAAATACTTCTATACGAGCAAACAGTTATGTTCAAGTGTTGTGTAAAACATTGATTATGTCCACAAGTGATTCCAAAAGAAGATAATAATGTTTCACTTGACGGTTTGATGAGTAGGTCAGAGGTCCCCGAGATAGACCCATTACATCAGTGACAGATAAACGTGATTAAACTCAGTCATTGTTGGTCAACGAGAGCCCGAGCATGGCTCTGCATATAGACACTCGTGCAGGGCATCCACTTGGCCTGATTCAGGTATAATTGATTTTGCCAGATAGTGGTATGTTCAGATAAGCTCAGAGAATGTGCTGGTGAGTGTTGTTCAAATAATCCTGTCTCGAACATACACAAAGCCCATTGATCAGGCTCGGGTTCCTTACACACTCCTTCAAAGATCAATGAAAGTGTAGAGGGGTGAACAAATCAACAAGGTTTATAAGCTAAAACAATAGGTTTTTATAATTCCAGGCCACATAGGAATGGATAGATGGATGGATGGATGGATGGATGGATGGATGGATGGATGGATATTTATCAGGGGAAAATGACTGTGGTCTTTCTTTTTTGTTTTGTTGACCATTTGAAATGCTCTTCCTGTAGCCAGTGGTCCGGTTGAACTTTGGCCCTCAGGAAGAGAGCACACTAACCACCCCCCACCCCCCTTAACCCCATCCCTACAGTCATGCTGTCTCATGTCGAGACTCAGGAACACGCACAGTAGACCTCCACATTCACATTCATCCTGTTCCCCATCTTTTCATCCATTCTTCGCTTTCTCTCAGACAGCAATCGAAATACTTCATCCGTGAACTCTGTCACTCCTCCACCTCGCTTCGTCTATCTGCCCCTTCCAGACCTTCAACCAGCACCTCGTTTATACACACGCTGACAGCGTTCTGGCCTTTAGGCATCACACAGGTGCTGCTGAGGAGTTTTCAGACAGATGTCTGTTGATGCTCTCACACACACAAACACACACACGTGTGAAATCTCCTTCATTCCTAGAATTCCTCAATTTAATATTACTAAACAATTTTGACTTTTAATAACTGAACCCCTTTAGACATGACCCTAATACACTGATGATAATTTGATCTCTGTTTTTGCAGGACTTCGGGCAAAAGTCATTAGTCAGCATCAACCCTTCAACTCTACGGTCAACATTACAGTTTCTTTAGGATTATCAGCTGTAAAAAGTTACACATTATTTAATTTTACATTACCATTAAGGTAATATTGTGCAAATGAACTTTTCAGCAAGAGCTAATAGAGAAAGGGGCAATAAACTGTGTGTGTGTGTGTGTGTGTGTGTGTGTGTGTGTGTGTGTGTGTGTGTGTGTGTGTGTGTGTGTGTGTGTGTGTGTGTGTGTGTGTGTGTTTGTGCCTTGCATTATAACATTGACCCTTTCATAAAACATTCTGATGTGAAATAATTGTTTCACGTGAAATGAATTCGTATTTTAAAGAAATGTATGCATCATTCCGTCTTCCCGAATTCATCGTGTCGGTTATAATTCAGACTTACTTTCAAAAATTTTTAATTCTAGGACATCTCCCCAAAGCACATAACGATTCGTGAGCTCATTTCTGGATCACAACAGACTCCTTTCTTTCTGAAAGGGTAAGAGAGTGCTCCTCTCAGGCTCCTGCTCTACTGGTTATTGGTTTATCTGATTGGCCTGGCAGAGCCTTGTTGTGGCATCACTGTGACCTTGTGGCTCACACAGCAGGGAGTAGAACCCAAGCCAGGGAGTCTGTGTCCTTTTAGGGATGGAGACGGAGTCCAAGAGAAGGAAATGAAGATATGGGGAGTCCTGCTTATTCTCCTCTGGTTAGTGTTTCTCTCTATGGAGTGCACATGAGTCTAGGCCTTGTTCTGGTCCAAAAAGCAGCAAGAGATGTCCACGGAGACAGAAAATGAAACCTGTTTTTGTTTTTGGAAATCAAGCTACTGCACCTAGTTAAAGCACCATACAACGTGTATAATAATAATAATAATTATTATTATTATTATTATTATTATTATTATTATTATTATTATTATTATTTTCTAATAGAAAAAACTTTACGGTCATATATATATATATATATATATATATATATATATATATATATATATATATATATATATATATATATATATATATATATGACCGTAATATTTTTTAGAATATATATATATATATATATATATATATATATATATATATATATATATTTTTTTTTTTTTTTTTTTTTTTTTTTTTTTATTTTTTTCTGTGCAAATGGTTATAATGAAGTTCTGAATGAAGTTCAGGTTCATTCAGAACTTCTGAATGAAGTTCAGAATGAAGTTCTGAATGAAGTTCTTCCATTAATGGTTATAATGAAGTATAAAGTTCTCTCATACCACCCCGCTGCTGCGATCCCTCCACTGGCTTCCGGTAGCTGCACGCATCAGATTCAAAACACTGATGCTGGCCTACAAAGCCAAAAATGGACCAGCTCCCTCTTACCTCAAAGCCCTCATCACTCCTCGCACTGCACCCCGCACCCTCCGATCTACCAGCACTGCTCGACTGGTTCCACCATCTCTCAGGGTAAGAGGCAAGTATACTACAAGACTCTTCTCTGTACTGGCACCAAGGTGGTGGAACGATCTTCCCCTAGAGGTCCGGACAGCTGAGTCACTGGCTATTTTCAAGCGGCGGTTGAAGACCTACTTATTCAGGAAACACTTCAACTAGCACTTCTTTCATTATCTTTTGCATTTAAATAAAAAAAAAAACAAAAAAACACACCTTTGACACTTTCATTGTAACTTTGAACAAATGTTTTAAACTCATGGTATCTTAAGTATGTAACTTAGTGATCCAGCATTAATGTATTCAATGTTAGAGATTTAAGCACTTATGTACGTCGCTCTGGATAAGGGCGTCTGCCAAATGCTGTAAATGTAAATGTAAATGTAAATGTAATGAAATCTAAGGCAGTGTTTCTCAACCTGGAGCCTAGAGACAAATTCTTTCCTATTATATGTAATATTTAGCTCTACATTATATTATCTGTATTAGAGCTTTATTATGCTCTAACACTAAACAGTGTCAGTTTCAATTCTAATGTGTTTTGCTGATGGAAAGGTCACAATTTAAAAAAACTCTGACTATTATATTAGATCTGGATGACTGTATATGATCTTATTATTAAATTTTTTGGATTAATCATTGAGGTGGTCAGTGGAATTTATTTTAAAGTGCTTCTTAAGTATGGGAAGCCCTGTTTTAAGGACACAGGTTGTTAGCTATAAATCTGCCCACGACAACAACACTGTGACTTCCGACACACTCCGAGCTGGACAATAGAGGCGTCACACAACGGCCTTCAGTAACAAGTACAACATCCATCATTTCTGATGTTCCTGACCAAGCTGCTAAAACCTGAAGGGGCCGCATATACAACATAATAATAATAATAATAATAATAATAATAATAATAATAATAATAATAATAATAATAATAATAATAATAATTTGTTTGCTAATAGCTAGCAATATATATTAATTATTCTTGTGCATCATTAGTTTAGAAACCTTTACAGCAGTATCATGTAGACATCAATTCTTTTTTATTTTTTTAAATTAAATTAAATTAAGTTGTTTTACGAATTTTGATTAATTAAAGTGACATTTTAATTGCTCAGCTTAATTGACATTTTTAACAATGGACATTATCACAACACAGCTTCTCAGATATATATAAATTCAGGATATTATTTTTAAATGGATAAAGGTGTCCCTGATAAGAACCAGAGTCAAAAACCATCCTCATCTAGGTGACGCCAGAGAGTGTGATTATCAATCATTTTCCTTCTATAAATGTATTGTGTGGTCAAAAAGTACAAATGTAAAGTAAACAGGAAATAAATTCTAGATTTCAGATAAAGACTGTTTTCAGTTGAAGTTAGCAACTGTTCGCTGATGGATCATAAGTGTTCGTATCATCTGCAGTCCAAAACCATCTTCAAGTAGCATCATCAACAGTAATCTCATATAACACCCAGGCTGTACATGTGGAGACATCTTCATCCTCAGCATCAGTGAGTGGTGCTGAGACTCCAGCCATATGGATCCAGATGAATCAGGCAGGTCCGGAGAGCAAAAGGTTGCAGGGTCACTATCAGGGTTTTATCTATTTTTGCTCGTTTAAGATGCATTATTGTAAGATTTCTGATTTAGTGAATTAGTCAAATCTACCTTACAATATGCTAAAGAATGTGTTATATTTCAATTTGAAATTACTATGATTTTAAAATAATTATAATAACAATCTGTAATTTAATAATAATAATAATAATAATAATAATAATAATAATAATAATAATAATAATAATAATGATGATGATGATGATGATGATGATGATGATGATGATGATAATAATAATTATTGTTGTTGTTGTTGTTGTTATTATCATGTTTTGGAATTTTAAATGTTTTTTAACATGATCTGAAGTAGCCTTTATTCTACAATTCTACCTGCCATGTTAGAATAAAAAACTGAGTGAAACATGTAAATGTATTATGTTTCATTGAGCAGTTTTCTAGTAAAATATAAACTCTCAGAAGAGTACAATTTCAGTACAGTGCTGTGCAAGTTAAGAACTAAATATCCTAAATTTAGGATTTAGGATTTAGGATTTAGGAGAAATCCTAAATTGCATTCTTTTTTTATTCTTATATACCGGGCAGATGCAAAAAGCATTTCACTGCATGTCGAACCCTGTATGTATGTGTATGTGACAAATAAAATTTGATTTGATTTGAAATATGTATTTTATTCACAGATTGTTTGTTGCATAGAAATATGGACCAA